>NW_015114124.1:0-1323 GCF_001443285.1 Poecilia latipinna
CAAGAATAATGCCTTTATTTTATTTTGCAGGTTTAGAAAGAGTCAAACTTTTCCGCCACTTATCTATTTTGCCACAGCAGGTCTGTGCTAGTTTACATTTGTTCCTTCCTTTAATAAGTGTTGGAGTGAAACAGACATGATTTCCCCTTTTTGATACTTAACTGTTCATTCTGGGGGATCCCACATTGTAATATATATACATATTTTTTGGATATCAATACTAACAGTCATGATTAGATGTCTGAGTTTTACGAAAAAACTTCAATACAGTAAAATGTCTCTCCTGCATAAATGGGCTGTATTTAACAAATCCCTCTGAAAAGAGCGGGAAAAATCCCCAATCACATGAATATGTAAAGTATCACTAAATGCTTGCAAGGAGTGCTAACAAAAGTCACAAAAAACAACAACAAAAAAAATGATATCAGCATTTGTGCTAAATGGAGTGACATTGTAGAGGAGGCATACCCTGTAAAACCAATTGGAAACAAGATATTATTATGCAAAAGCTCAAATCTCATGTGAGCAGATGCTAGATGTCCCATGCTGTTGACACATATTCACAAAGCAGACTTCCCTCAGATAATTCAGTCTTCTTGGCAAAAATAAAAAAATAAAATAAATAAAAATAGATCTGCCTGGAAAGCGCTGATGAAGATGTGCCTCGCGGTTCACCGTAGGATGCGTCGAGTCATGCTGAGCAAACTTCTTCCTGTCAAACCAGCAAAATAAAAACACCTCATTTCCAAACGTGAACATCAGGTACGTGTCAAGGGAAAAAAAAAAATAAAAAAATAAAACAGTTTTAAGAAAAGAACTAAGGTGTCATTGACAACAATATGGAGGCTGTCATCACAATACTCCATTTTAGGTAAATTGTAAAATATGTCCTTACCCTCAGCATGGGTGAACCCTGGTGATATATATATATATATATATATATATATATATATATATATATATATATATATATATATATATATATAAGAAAAGGATTTCCCTTTTAAAATCCAGTAAATAACATTGTCAGTAATTGCAGCTAAACCACTCCTCCATTCCCTTGTTCCAAAAAACATTTCATTAAACATATCCACCCTTTATTAACTCCCACACATGACCTTTTTTCCCATTTATTGAGTAAGTAGTAAACCACCTAAACTTGTAATAGCATTTATTTAATCTCCTTTAGAACTAACTTTTGTGTTTATGTTTGGGCTCATGGTGCGTTCACGCCAAATGCGTTTTGAGCATCAGGTTTACATTCAAGGTATATGTGGAGGCAAGTCGAGGGCCGTTGTGGCTCATTTTGAACTGTTTGGAGCG
>NW_015114124.1:5495-10525 GCF_001443285.1 Poecilia latipinna
ATATATATATATATATTCTGACACTTGGCAAAGAGAAATGATTTGTGGAGTCTTCACCGACCCAAATAAGATTGAATCTGATTTAACGTGTCTATTTTTAAATCTTTCTACTCATTCATCCATGCGAGGGTTTGATGTCGGTGCGTACACCACGATTCAGCTTGGATTTGATTCTTTCATGGGGACACGAACGCCTTCGGGCTTCGTCTGACGGAGACCAGAGCTGACCGGTGGCGGCGGCTCGGTGCGCTCTCACTGCACACACAGCTGAACAAAACTGAAGCTGAATTATTGATGCGCACTTGTAAGCTCAGATAGACAGCACGTCCCGCTTTGATCATACCTAATGAAAGTCAGCCCTGATGGCACCGACCTGCAGAGAGTTCACAATAAATAACCCAAGAAGTTGTTTGCCCTCTTGTAGTGTGTAGCTCAGCAGTTTTTCATATGCTGCATACCTTTCAATCGCCGTGTTTTGTTCCTAACACCAGAGTGCCGGTTAAGGTAGTTAAGTTTTGCCGAGTTGCTTTCAGAAGCAACTTGGCTGTAGAAACTCAGAGCCTTCAGGCTGGTCAGGGCCAGAGGCTTCAGAGCTGAAAGACGACGAAATCAAAAACGTCTGTGTCTGAAACAAGTCAAGCGAACTCATTACATAATCTGTTACCTCTGTTCTCAAATAGAAACTCTTTGTATGCTGAGAATTTGAAATCTTGTTTTTAAAAATGCAAGCTTGTTTATGCATGAAGCTTATTCATGCGGGGCAATTTAACAACAAAGTCCACATCATTATGCTTTTTTCACTGGGTAAACTGATGTAAGTTTGTATTCTTTATTTATTTATTTATGTTTTTTTTTTAAATAAATGCCATCTCAAGTTTCACTTCTGCGATATGTTATTGTATATTCAAATTCAGGGTATTTTTTTTATGATTGGAATTTATGAATGAACTGATCAATATGTTTAATCTGTTTCAGACTGAACAAAATCAAATTTTTGACAACATGTCCACTTACGCTCTGTAAAAGTCAAAACGTCTTGCTATGGTTCTAAACTCCCAGAGACTCCATATGAAACTTTGATGATCTCTATAAGGAAACTGGGTCACCACGGCAACATCGAGTATATTATGAAATAAATCAGTGTACTGAGAATTAAAAATAAAGGGAAAACGTAAGGGATATTGGTGCTATTATGGGCGATGTGGACTGAAATAGATACGTAACTGCACTCAACATGCTATGATCTTTTGGTTTTGATTAGGATTTTGCATTAGTCATCCATCGCCAAATTATGGTTCACATTTAGTTGTGCCATTTATTTATTTATTTTTTGCCTTATTCAGTCTTTATCTTGTTTTGTTTGAGTTCTTAAGTCCATGTTATTTAGCTGTGAATTAACAAACAGCCAAATTTTATTTCCTACTTGTCTCACTAAGTATTCAGTGTACGTTCTGTTTAAGGTGGAACTTCCCTTAGAGTAGTTTTCTTTCTTCTTCCATGTTTTTTTTCTCCCGTCTTCTAATTTTGTTTTTCCCTTCGGAGTGCAACAGGCCATTGGTTTCTGCTGATGGTTTCAGCTATGCTCAAGAGAAAAATGGAGATGACACTGTAGGAGGGCGGGGGGGAAGAAAAGAAATGACACAACAGACAGGTTGTGCTTTGCCGCGTGATTGTGATGTTTAAACTGGATGGTGGCTTTCAGCGACTGTGATGGCTGCCCCGACGTTTCACTGAATAGCAATGATGCACATTGCACAGAGTCGAAGAGATTTTCTCTTTTGTTTTGTTCTGTCTCTGTTGAAAAACATTTGATTCTTCATATGCTGGAACCTCGGGGCATTTTTCTGGCTGAAACTTGAAACCGACTTTCTAACAACGCCTCTCTTCAGAGGACAATAAAGCTGAGGACATACACATCATGTCAGGTTACAAACTTTTTCTGTAAATTAAAAGTCGGTGCTGGAAAACAAGATAATGGTTCAGTCTTACAAATTCTAATCATTGTTATGCCTTTAAAAGTGTGCTATGTGCTTCTCAAAATGTGTAGAAAGAGGAGAAATCTAGGCGCTTATGTAATTTATTGACATTTTTTTATTTTTTTCATACAAGCTGGATGTATCCTCTGTTGCTAGGTAACGACCACCTTTACAGGAAAGACAAGCAAGGCTGACAGAAAAGTTTTAACATTAAAACCAGAGGGAAAAGGCATTTTTGCACAATCTCTCTGTAATCTTGAGAGGACTGAAAGCAGCGCTTCCTGCTACACTGATTAAAAACGTGTTTGCTGCCGAGACAACTTTGCAACGCGCTCGCTCTCTCAAGCACACATTCTCAAGCTTTATTTTTTTTTTTCCTTCTTCACGAACATTGTTCGCACTTTCTCCTGCAACTTTTCATCCTGTTATTTTTATGGATTGCGGCTTGCATTTTCTCGCCGTTTTTCTTCCTGCCTGTCAGCCTGCTGCTGTCCCGCAGACCCACAGGCTGACAACGCCGCCATAAAAGAAAAAAAAAGTAAATAAATAAATAACACTCTAGAAATTCAGCTGCCATTGTCTGGGGACTAAATCTGCAATTCTACATGATGCATTGATTATGTTTGTACATATTTTGATGCCAACACAACATTAACCATTTACGTTGCACGGAGAACATGTATAAACGTAAATTTCAAGTTTGAGCCATTGCATCTTTGCCATGGCTGACTTCTTCTGGTTTTCTTTCAGTCTTGCTTTTCTTTTTGACTCTTGTTTTTACTTTTGTATGTGTGAAACAGATTGTCCCAGTGGAGCAGCTGTTCTCTGCAGCTCCTCCACAGTCACCTTGGGTCTCTTGGCTATTTTTTTGGATCATGCTTGGACACACACACACGCACACACACACACACACACACACACACACACACTGGTGGTCAAAGCTGGTCAGTGTGGACCAAATGTGGTAAACTTTATGCTTAAGTTAATAAAAGCCATGCCATATGTGCGCTTGAAGTCTCAGTAGCGTTTAGTGCAATAAAATAGCACATTACATGGAATCAGCATTCCACTTTCTGACTCACTAATGATGTTCTTGAAGTTTGCAATCTCAGATTTTGTTTCTTATTTTGTCCCAGATGAAATTTCCACATTTTTAGTGTCTTAACTACTGAAATGGTTGTTTTAGCAATGCTTTACTTGAAACAAGAATGGCTCTGTATACTTTTGCCATTTGTGTCTAAAAGTATATTTGATTTGATAGATACAGCAATGGTCTTGAATGTCTTAAACCATCTAAAGAACATTTAAACTTGCTTCTTTGCAGTTTTCTCCATTTGCTAATGCTAACAGATTGGTTTTGCTAATGCCAGCCATCAAAGCTGACACTGTTTTCATTATTTTTATTGATAATTAAGCTCAAAACAAGAGCTATTGTGTTGCAATCAGTCAGTCAAGTTTATTTGTATAGCACGTTTCAGCAAGAAGGCAGTTCAAATTGCTTTACATCGCAAAAACACAAAAATCAACAACTGAAACTTTGCATATTACTAAGTGCCGCCATTAGACATCAAAATCTTGGTTAGTTTATTCTTTTGTTATGCAAAAGCAACTCTAAACAGGTGGGTTGTTAGTCTAGCACCTTCAGCTGCATCATGTTTGGAAAAAAAAAAAATAAATAAAAAGGGGTTGCAATAGAAAATACATTAAGAAATTGGTGGGAAAACGCATACAGTAGCGGCAGAGCTTGTGGTGAGGGAGACCGGCAGGAAATTGTTTTGACTTCTACCAGAAAGTCTGACATGGATTGTTGATTAAATAGTTACAACTGGGATGAATAGGCGTTGGTTTGCCTGGCCTCCTCGTTCAACATCAGTGTCTGACTTCACAAATGAGCTTCAGGAAGAACAGTTAAAGTTACCCTGAGGAAAACCCAAAGGGCAAAAGGAAATCATATGGATTAAAAAAGAATTGTCACTCAAGTTTGTGTGTGTGCTAGTACATGTGTGATTGTATAATTGTAATTTGATGTAGCACAAATGCAGTGCCGTGCATATGTACCATACCAAATTATTCACACAGAAAAACTGATTGAACTGTTTTTACCGAGTCAAAATGAACATTGTGGATCACATGTAAAAATTTGAGAATAAGAATTAGAATAAAAAGTGACCATTTTTTTGGGTTGTGAATCCCCAGACTCATCGCTCGTAAAATGCTAAAGGGCACAACAAATGAACAACGCCGTTTTTCAACGTCCACCCAACCCTGTTCGGTCCTCTTCGTTCGAGGACCGAGGTGTGGCGTCCAGAGCGGCGTCACTCACGCAGGTTCTCTCGCTGCCGCCGTTGATCCTCAGTAATGGAAACATACTGGTGCGGCCACTCCAGCCAGTCCCCGCTGGGCTGCAGGCCTCATTAAAGCCGCCGGAGAGCTCAGTGGCCTGTCACACCACATCTAGTGACCCATTTGTCTGGAGAGGGGGCGACCGGAACGGCTGTACGCACGCAAGTGTGTCAGTATGTGAGAAAAAGCAAATGTGGAGCTCTGAAACCAGTGGGTCACTGTGTTACACATCTTAATAACAACCTGCTGCCATTTATTGTTGTTATTTCACTGCATTTTAATTTGAATCGCAATTTGATTTCTCCAAAGTTGTGCGACCGTGCATAATATCTTATGTATATAATAAAATTGTGGTTTCTTTCTTCTTTTTTTTTCTCTCTCTTCTCTTTATGTTACCGTGGCAGCATGTCAACACATTTTTGACATTTTTCACCTAATTAGAATTCCCTGCAGGTGTTTTCCAGGGATGTCGCCGTTATCTGGGTGCATCATTTCACATGTCAGCCTTTTATTTCTGCAGGAAAAAAATAAAGAATGTAAACAGCATGTGAGCTAAAGTAGAGAGGATTGCTTCTCCCACACAGAGAGAGGTGTTCGCTATGCAAACCCAAAATGCAAAAAAAAAAAAAAAAAAAAAAAAAAAAAAAAAAATAAAAAATTATATATATAAATATATATATATATATATATTTAATATAATATATAACAAAC
>NW_015114124.1:13496-39264 GCF_001443285.1 Poecilia latipinna
GTGGGGCGAAAAGAAGAAGAGTGTCTCTCCCCCCCCAAAGAGAGGGGTTTCTGAGAAAAAACCAAAAAAAAAAAAAAAAAAAAAAAAAAAAAAAAAAAAAAATATATATATATATATATATATATATATATATATATATATATATGTCATATATATATGTCAAATCTGATGTCTTTTGCATTGACTCTACTCCACTCATTATCACACAAAAGAATAGAAGAAAAAAACTATTTTAGCAAACCTGCTGTTCGTTTGATGCATTGTATTAACTTTTCATTTTCACTGCAGCATCTAAAATGTCATCGGTGAGTTTGCTGAATGGGAGGAAATCACAATAACAATATGGACGCTGTAATGTAGCGTGTTAGGGAAAATCCTTAATCTGAACTCACTCAGACTGACATCAAATACTCTGACTTATGTAATTATCAAACATAAATCAGACAAATAAACCTCACAGAAAGCTGAAAATGAGCCAGACTTGTAATGTTTTAGGAATTTTCCAGAAGTAGATGTTTAGATTAGTATTTATCTGACTCAGAGGTCACAGAACTAAATAAAATGAGCATAAGCACTTTCCAAATTAAATCACAGTTTTTGTCATTTTGCAACTTAAATAGCTATAAATTTGAAAACGTTTGGCCTACTTTCCAGCTGTTCATCGCAGAGTTTTACTTGTGCGTGAGTTTTACTGCTAAGTCATCACCAGCTGTCTCAAAAAAAAAAATATATAAAAAATACATCAATAAATAATTGCTCTATCCGCTCAGCACAGATAATGCAGAGGGTTAGCTAACATTTTATTTTCTCTCCAGATGGGCTAACAGAGCTAAAAAAAAAAAAAAAACAACAACAACAAAAAGACTGCGAAAATCACACTGATGAGATGGTGAGAGAGGAATGTTAATGTTGCTGTGCAATATTACTGAATAATATTTTTTTCTTTTTTTTCATCTAATGATCACAACAGTATTGCGGTTGCTTTCAGGTGATCAGCTGAGTTTCAGCAGTTTGAAACAGCAGATTATGGACCAGGAATAATAATCTGCAAATTGAAGGTTGTGTGTGGGGGATGAATAAGCTTACAAAGCAGATGTTTGGATTGTTTCACAAAAAAATAAATAAATAAAAAATCAACTTTAACCAGAGAAGGGTGTACATTACTTGAAAAGCTGTGAAAATCACCAAATAAACTGTCACAGTCTCAGGCACTTAATAATATTACAGATATTTCAGATTTATTGTGGCACTAAATAAATAAATAAAAACACCCGCATCTGCTTTGTAAACTCATCTGACATGTCCAATTTATTTTTGTAAAGTGGAAAATAAATTCTGGTGCGGTTTGCCTCTGGATGAATGAGAGGTAAATGACTGTCACATCAAATATTTCCATTTTAGTTTTTTTCTTTTTCTTTTGATATTTAGCTTTTCAAGTGCAAAAAAACAAGAAATAAATTAGGAGGCTCTCAGGAGAGGGTTAGATGGAGGCTACCTACAGAGACTGGGAAAGTCAGCAATAATGTCTGTGTTCACCGCTTTTGGGTAAAACCCATAAATCAGATGATGAAATATTAAAACACTGAATCCTGAGGTGGAAAAAAAAATGATCAAGTCATATAAGCTGTTTAATTATATTTATAATAATTAAGTAAATGCAGTGTACAAAATGTATAAAATAGGATGAGTATGATGGGATATGGATAGGATTTGCTCTCCAAACTGTGAGCAAATAATATTTTCTTTACCTTTATACGTGTAAGGAACAGATTTTACAGTCACCATAGTTTCAAACATAGTTAATTCACAGGTAGGGCAAAACAATTTTGATCTGAAATCTATGACATTTATTATAAACGGGCCTCAGTTTGTTTATAATCTTATTCCAAAACACACACCTTCACCGTATTTAAGGCCAATTTTTCTCATGTTTTAGAATTGGAAAACCAAGAATGTTGTAAACATGAGACATTATAGATTCCAGTTGACCTTTCCATTGTTTTTTGAAGCATAATGTCATTTTAAAATACACTTTTTGGACAGAAAATGAGATTCTGGAGCCAGCTTTCTCAAAAACACAAAGGAACTGCCATGCAACTTTTGCTTTTTTTCTTTTTTTTCTGAATTGTTTTGTTAAATGGAGGTGTGGCCGCTCAACTGGAAATAAAGAAAGATTGACTGAAAAGTTATAGTTTACCCAAAGATCGCGCACGAGGGATATGTTGGACAAATTGGTGAGGGTAAAAAGGGGAAGAGGAGAATTTCTTTCACACACACCCGCTAGAAATGTTGACATTGTTTGCTTGAGGAGTACAAAAAAATATGAATCTGACTCATAAAAAGAAACAACACAAGTGACGGGGACACAACACAGGTTATGCCACAGCGATGCTTGGGAATTGTAGTCAAGTTAGCAGTCCAAAAAATGAGGCTGATGTGGCTTCTCAGCAAAAAAATCGGAAAAAAAACTCTGAATTTCTCTATCTATTCAAAGAAATCTGGTGACGTCTTGGAAAGATTTGGGCCAATAACTCTCCTCCTCCTCCTCTTCCTGCTCACCAAAGATAATTAGCTGCAGAAATGACCCAGTTTTTGTCCTCAGTGTCTGAGCCAAATGAATGACAGATTGCATTTGCAGGCACAAACTTTTCCCATTGTTATTTTTAATGAACTTTACAACTGTTATTACAACAAGTACAGCCGGATCCTGTACTGGAAACTCTGACAGACTCCACAAATAGCGCGTTCTGTATTACATGACAGCTATACTCCTGTGGTGCGATGAAATCTACTGGATGCCTTTTAGCGCCATCCTGCCTGGATTTCTGCGGTACGAGCTGGAGCTATCTGGAGTGGGCACGGCATGTGAGAACACAGGGCTGTGTGTCTGACAGACCGGCCCGCAGTACGGTGGCCCAGCAGGAAACTGTGCTGGCACCTTTTCCTCTTCACCCTCTAAAATGCAGACTTCTCTGTCAACTCCCCGGGCTGCCATCTAAACAAGTTCCCACGATGACTCAGCCGTCGTCAGCCTCGTCGCAGGAAAGGACGACTCAAAGTACAGGCAGCGGGCTCAGGACTTTGTCGACCGACGCCAAACTGAACCGATGCCCTGATCAACGTTAGATGATGGTGGGATTCTGCAGCTGCGGCCCCACCACAATGACAACAATATTCATGGTGGATAGTAGATAGGTCAATACTCCAGTTCACTCTGGTCTTCTTAGTTCAGGTCTACTCCGTAATCCCCAGGATCAGATCCAAACATGGAGAAGCAGCATTCAGTTTTTATGCTAAATTACTCTGTGTTAGGTTCTGGGGTTTTTTAGGTGGTCCTTTGGTTGCTGAGTTATCTCCCCACTAGATGGAGTCCGAGAGGTGGCGGGCTGGGATTTCATGGATGATGTCATCCCCTCACCGGAGGCTGATCACCTAATTGACGGCAGCATAAGAAGGGTGGAACGCCGGTACTTCGACGCCAGAGTGTCAACCTTAGATGGTACCTCCAGCCCCTCAGAGTTTTTGCTCCGAGTTTTTTGAGATCTGCCTGTTTTTTTTGCATTGTGCTTCATTGCTGGTTTTTTGCTCCCCTCAGGATCCTACTTCATCTGGTTGCCTGACTACTGGTTCTCCAACGACGTCATGGGATCTTACCCCATAGATGCCTGAAAGCCAGACCTCACCAGTCACTGTAAGATTCTGCCTGCCATTCAGAAGTCTCCGACCGGCCGTTCCGCCTAGACTCAGCCGCTTACGAGGACAAGCCTCCCTGTCCGCCCTCCAACGCCACTCACCGAACCACCAACCTCCTCCGAGGAGCAGATCCATAAGTTAGAAAGAACTCCAGGACCAACCAACCCCCTCCAAGCCGTTAGAACGCTCTGCTCCAGTAAGTTTACCTATTCTCATTCGCAATCTCCCGTTTCCCAGTCACCTGAACTCACCTCGCTTCTCTATCTCCTCAGTGCACCCAGATCAGCCAAGCGGTTTTCCGGACCAGCCTTCCTTTAAGTGTTGCTTGCTGTAATAAAATTTTCTTTTTTTTTACATCCGTCTCTTTGGTGTTCCTGCATGTGGGTAAAATCCGTTAAACCCATCATGACACTCTGGGACAAACTTCTAGCAAACTGCAAAAATGCTGAAATACTGAGTTCCTTTGAATCAAGGCTAAAAGCACATTTGTACAGAGTGGAATTATTAAAGCTGGTCTTCATTCTAATATTTTTTGATGACTTTTGATGATTTTGATGATATTTGAAAACATTTTCTGCTTTTTTTGTTGCTTTATGTTAACTTCTTTCATTTACTACTGATGTTTTTTTTTTTCTTTGCGCAGTCTTTAGCTTAGGACACCATTCAAAACAGAAAGTAGGGATTACTTCTACCTCATTTTACTTTGTTGATTGTTGTTTTTTTTTGTAAGTGTCCATTTTCAATTATGTTAAGTTACAGCGTATCAACCAGCGCTTTTAAATCCTTGATTAGAGTGCCAGTCCATTAGATCTCCAAACTGCTGTTCTCAGACCTTTCTCTTGACTTCATCCATCTAACTAGAAACCAGGACATGTAAACTTATTTTGATTTCGTTAATGTATTTTGGAGAGCCTGTTGTGTTATGCATCGACTTTTTTGTCATCTCACTTTTGTCTGCTTCTCTTCTATCTCTTTACCCAAAAATTGTGGATAAAAAGTGACACGATAATCGGTGCGTCACACGAGAAGAGGGAACAACTGTCAAAGATATTTGACCTTCACAATTTGAAATTTAAATGCACAATGTGGGAATGCGCACGGCGGCATGACGTAGTGGAATCATGAGACGTGTTAGAATCTCATGGAGAAAAATTGCTTAGTGCCACTTCATTGTCCTTTCAGTGTTAATAACTCATGTCCATGCCTCGTAGCCCCTGTCTGACCAATCCGCCGGGTTACCATGGTGACCAACCTGCAACCAGACAGAGGTGATGTCACTAACTCTTCTGTCAGTGTCATCGGTTAAAGGAGAGCAAAAATCAAAGACCAAATTAATTGCTTGTTTTTTTTTAAATATATATTTTCATACAGCTGCATGCATTTCAGACCAGATACTGATACATACACTCTGCAAAATGATACATTTTACTTAAAATTAACATATGCATGAGCTGAAAATACACAACAAATGCAGCAAGAACTTCTATCATTTGATGCATCGTGTCCAGTCACTGCAGCACACACACAGAAAACATGCTTTACCATTGTTTTACATCCCATCACAATTGTAATTGATAAAAATACACAAAATGGAAACCGAATTACTGGTGTAAAATCAGTGTAGCATTTTAGAAAATATACGTGTTCAGGCCATGGATCAGATTCTCCTGCTAACTTAGCCTGTTTCTACAGTGAGAATAAATGGTTCACATAGGCATAGTTATCTCTCAAAATGTTATTCTCGCAATTCCACACAGATACAAAAAAAAAAATGAAGAGCTTTAAAAAAAATCTATTTTTTATCGATTTCTTTATTCTGTTTTTCTTCATTAAAAATACAGTTTGTGTGTGAAGAAACGCTCCAAAACAACAGTGTGTGTTGATAAAAATCCATATCAGTGTGGACAGGGACTCTAAACTGGTAAACATGAATGCAGTAAATGCAGAAACATTTTTTTTTGTCTGTGTTTCAAATCAATAGTCATTTTACATACTTTCTAAAAGCAGCTATTTAATTTTACTATAAAATATATTTTCTTTTTCTAGGTAAAGTCTAACATTTTCCCTCATGTGCATCGTATTGTACTTCTGCAAAGTGTTCGGCTAATTGTCAGTGCCGAGGCAGAATTGTTCTTTGAGTTTTTTATGTAGGTCGGAGAGAGTCTGAGAGAGAGAGAGAGAGCGCAGAGTTTTGGCAAAGAACACGACGCATGATTAAACTATACAGATGTTGTCCTCTCCCAAATGAATCTATTAGAAATGATAGGAACAAAGAAAAATAAGTTTACAAAGCTTCTGTCACTTTGGCAAAGCTTTTTATTCCCTGCAACTCGCATGTTTTTTTATTTTTTTATTGAGATTTCCAAATTATTCAGCAATTAGACAGCATGCACAGTGCACTGCAACATCCAGAGTTTTTAGACGTTCTTAGATGTCAAGAGTTCTCTTATTTAGCTTTGAGCACAGCATGGGATGCTTCCAGTCAAACACCGTACGTGTTGTTTGGGAAACTAATTTCCTTCATTTGCATAAATGAATTGTGGCAGGTCTCTGAGCTGCTGCAGGAAAAGCTGTAAGGAAGCCTGACAGATTGTTCCCAAGTTTTGTGCCGTTTCGAAAAGCGCTCCCCTTTGTGCTGGCGCTCAGCTTTCAGAGTCACCGTTCATCGACACGTTAGTTTATTCCAGGGTTTCGGCGAGACATAGCAACACCAGTTACATTTGAACACCTCAGCAGGCCCTAGATATCGTTTTACTTTATGTGTCACAACATTTATATAAGTAGATGTTTCATTTGTAAATGTAATTGCCCTGTGATGAAATGGTGATTTGTCCCAGATGTGCTCCACCTCTCGTCCAGTGGCTGCTGGAGATAGGATGCATGGATTGATATTTATTATTATATTAATGCGTTCCTTCCTGAGCATTAACTGCATCATGAACATCATTGGAAAAAAAAATAGCATCATGGAGACCAAGGAAGACATCTGAGACTTGGACAACTGCAGAGCAAGCATCCAATCAGAGCTGCAGTAGAGAAGTTTAGATACTTGTTGTTGCAGCAAGTCCCTGGATATGAATCCCTGTTTGGGCCTTTCTGTGTAAAGTTTGTATGTTTTCCCTGGGCATGAATGGTTTTTCTTCAGTTTCATCAACTGACTGTTTGTAAGTTTGTAGGTTTACTGGCTGCTCCAAATGCATCTGTTCCCCAGCAACCTGCAAAAATAAAGCGGGTATATGTAATGTGTGGCTGGACATTTACAGCTGGAAACACATGTTTATGATTACTGAATGAAAACACACACACACCTTTATTTCTCGCTGTCTGTAAGGTAAGGTAATTTTATTTATATAGCACATTTTCAGCAACAAGGCAATTCAAAGTGCTTTGCTTGAATTAGACAAAGATACAATAAAACAACAAACCAAAGGAAAGAGCAAAAGAAGAAAAAAAAACAGTATAACCCCATGTTTAAGAATAAGTCTGTGACTTATAAACTAGTAGGGGTTTGTCTGGATTCTTGTTCTGATAATGTTGAGCTGAGGCACAGAAGTCAAATTCCAGTCCTGGAGGGCCACCTCCAACCATGGTTGGTTGATCGCGAAAATCCCAGTAGATCAGCAGTTTCTGAAATACTCAGACCAGCCCGTCTGGCACCAACAGCCATGTTTGAACTGCAGCAGATGGTCTTGGCCATGTCTACATGCCTAAATGCGTTTATTTGTGTTCAGGCATCTGTAAAAATAACTAAAACTGGGGTTTTCTCACCTCACAAACAAATAAAGGACACTGCATATAAATAAGTGATCTTAGACCTCACAGCTGCAAGGTATCAGAGTTGACCAATAGTTTTCATAAACACCTTCCTATCTGCAGTGGGCCATTAGATGCCTGAAAACAATAACAGCTCAAACCGCAGGGTCCGTCCACAATATGAGCCTGGGAGAGACAGAGATGAAATGATAGTGTGGAATTTCCACTCTCGGCGCCGATAAAAGGCAGCGTGCTCGTTTGAAAGAACACCCGTCTGCTTTGAACGATAACAACAAAAACATTAAAATATTTCAGAATGGACTGAATGCGGAAGATAATGGTTTGGAAACAATTAAACGAAAGGACAGGAACTCCTTACGGGAACAGACGAAGGGAGGGCCTGGTGGGAAACCTTTCAAGACAAGTCCCCTTCTGACTGAGCGAGCTGCCTCAGATTGAATGCACTGAGCCAGTGACAGGCGCTGGAGCAACAATGGATTTGAATCTCGTTAACCTCAACACAGACCTCCTGTCAGAGACGCGGCTCTGGTCAAGATATGACGCAGCTCCCGCTCTGCTGGGCGCGTCTGTCCAACAGTCAGTCTGACACCTCCTGGTGGCGTGACTCCCATCAGCTGTGAAGGAGGGCCTTTCATTGCTCACTGATCAGCCTGTCCATGTATAGCTCTCAGACTTTTTGGCAGATGACGTTGTCCAACAGTTCCAGGCTAATCGTACCCAGATTTCTCTCGCAAAGCTTCCCAAACGCACACGACGATTTCTGGAAAGTCTGGTGCAGCCATTAAGCCTCCGCGATGGGGATAAAAAAGACTTTAAGCCTCAGCTGTTGTTTGACTGCAGCAAGTCTCCGGTTATAGATTAGAGACTGAAAAGAAGTTGCCCAGCGATGAGGAGGGGGAACAAAATGTGTCATTATCGGCGGCCGCTCCATGAGCTGCTTTCTTCCACTGCAGTGATGAATGCAATTCGCATGGCCAGACCATGTTTATCTGTCTGCTTTCAACATGAATCAAAGGCGGAGGGAAATGCTACATTCATACAAAAAGCTGATGTCTAAAAAGAAAACCATTTAAAAACTCGCTGACCAGAGAAATGTAAACACAAGAGAAGCATTCTGAATGACTAATCCTCTTCTTTCTGACTGGAAAATTCGCTTTGGATCCTTGTTTTTTTTTTTTTTTTTTGTTGTTGTTTTTTTTTGTTTCTGTCACTATGAACAGCACTGCTCAGATGTTTGCACAAAGTCACCATGCTCATAAATGATATATTATTTTGCTGTTTCAGTTGTGCGTTTTTTGCCTCTTTTTTTTCTCCACTGCATTCCAACGTTCTTGAAATATTGGGTGCACAGCTCAAAAGCTACACTTAGAATTAAATATTACACAGGCTAACGCAGCAATATTTAGTTAAATTGGCCATTAGCTTGTTCAACCCAGCCACTCGTTATCTAAAACTGCAAAAATGGCTGAAATGACCTAAAATCAGTTGAAAACGGATCGATTGACATGATGTGTACTGGTGATACTGATGATATTTGACTAAATGTGATGATTATTGGTTGTTTCACCATAGGTGACTGCATGATGTTTTTAATGATGTGAAGCAACTTGAACTGCCTTTATGCTGAAATGTGCTACACACATATGTAAACTTGACTTGCCTGCATTTATTCCATCTCCTTTCTCAATTGCATTGGTTGATGTTATTTTAAACGAGTTTGTTTCCTGCCAGCCTTTAAAAGCCTTTAAAAGCATAGTTCTAAAGTATTTAGAAGAAATATGGCCTAGGCATGGGGAGGCCATTCCAAAAGCTTCATAATACTCTGTTTTATACATTCAATACCGGTTTTGATGTGAATTCATGGTCCTGCAGGAAAGCCTCGTTCAGCCAGCTTTATCGATCTAGCTTTTTATGTGAGATAAGGTTGAGGAATTTAGAGGTCATAAAGTCATAATCATAATCCCCAGGTAGATGGTGGAAGTCTAAACTGGGTTTTCCCATCGGACGACCATCACAAATATTCATCATAACTGCTTTCCGTCAATTATTTCCATTCAGAAGTTGCTAAAAAAAAGTTCCCAAATGTCTCTGGAGGACACAGTACTATCATGAGAAGAAGCAAGCAAACTCTCTTTGCACTTTTACAGTAGAGAAGAAAATTTTCTGACTGTCACCAGGTCTTAAACGAGATGAATACAGTGACATAGCTGGACTATAAGTCTGCAAAAAAAAAAAAAAAAAAGTTTATTTTAAGCTCTCAGCTAATATAAAGGGCTGCGGTTTGAGTTTTAATGAGAACAAGCTTGAGGGGTCACAGTTCTCCAATTTTACTTTTTTCTCTTTGGCTCTGTCTTAACTTCAGAAAACAACAAAAAAAACAAAACAATTAAAATTCTCCACCCCCACAAGTTCTTAATGACCAAGTTCCATCTTAAGGACGTCATGGATCTTTGTTCTCACACTGCAACGTTTTACTTGACTTGACTCTTAGATAATATGCAAAGTAAAAACTTCCCTCTTCCTAATCAATCCGGTGCTGCCGAAGGACTGGATTTAAACTGGTTCTATCTTATTACAGACAAAATACTTTAGGGTAGTGACAGGAGGATTAGAGCTCTCTCCTGTCAGCTTCTTCTTTAGTTATCATGTTGGGGTCTTTACTGGAATAAGTTACATTTTTTTGTTCAAGAGACAAAAATTGTCTAGATTTAAGCCTGACTAGAGTAGAAAATTGACACTTCGTCTTTCAGGTGGCTGCTGCAGAAATACTGACCTTATTTAATTTACGTTTTTACCTCTTTAACGCTCCCTGTACGTTTATTCAAGCTGTGTAAAATAGACAATGGCACATTGAGAGCCTGGTTAAGATGGAGGTTTCTTGTATTGTAATAATTAAATTACATATAATTATGTATATTTTTGGAGGGGTCATTCTCTGGTGTTGCTTAGCAATGGAACTGGTTAAACAGGGAAAAAAAAGGCTACAGAGTCTTCAGCTATTATCTTCTCTCCAGTTCCCAAGACAAAAATGTTCCGTTTGCGTTCAAGGTTTTAGATGCATCCATCCTGCGTGACCATTAGCCTTTCCTTTAATTACGATGCCGACCTGAGCAGTCCCATGGCCCTTTAAATGCCTCTTTTCACTTTGCCTACAGTGCTTGTACTATGTACACATGCCATAATTACAGTCATTAACTTTATGTTCTCCTGCCAGCTCCTTCTGACCCGTTGCTTGGGATTTTTACGTTGTCTCGCTCTGATGAAAAAGGTACTGTTGAGAAAATAAATTTAAAATAAGCTAGTTTTAAAACTTAACATGTCTTGATTCAAATGTTTTGAAGTTAGTAATGTATTCTGACTTTTTGACCTTTAATTTACCTGTAGTTACAGCAGATGGTTTGCTAGGATCGTTTGAACTGCCTTTTGCCTGTGTGGGAAAACAATACAGTAGAAGTTGTAGCTTTTCACACTCATCTGTGAAAGGCCGTAAATACGGCAGGGGGTTTAGGCTTCAGATAGAGGGTCAGAGATAGCTCCTGGTTGGATGAGGAAAGATACGCCTTATTTGAATAAATTAAAGATAAGAATACACCTTTTACTATAAAACTTTCTACACAGAAGTAACAAATCAGATTTTGCTCTTGCAACTTCTCCAAAGACGTCTTTGCTTTTTGTTTGTCGTTTCAATCTTTTGTCTTTTTCTCTCTCAGGTAAATTCATTTGCGCACGGCATTTTTCTGAACCCGGGCATAGAGAGGATTTAACGAGTCAAAAGGTTTTTAAAGTTCAAGAATTTTTCCTCTCTTAACAGCACTCAAAAACAGTCCTGGTTGGGATCTTTGGATGGACCCTGAACTAAAAGTGGAGCTTTATTGTAAGACGGCTGGAGTAATGCTTTCATTACTCATGTAAAGCACTTTGAATTGCCTTGTTGCTGAAAATATGCTATATAAATAAAATTAACTTACCTTACCTTTCATCCCAACTCAAGAGATTTGATCTGGTGAAGTAATTTTTCTGCGTTCATGTTCTGAGATGTAGATTAAAAGCAAACACAGCTCTGTTGATCATTCATCGCTCTTTGGTCTGAATGAAGCAGACATGCAGACCTCCAAACTCCATGTTGCCTTCAGATTAGTCAAAAACGATGGGTGGGTTGGGTTTCTGGGACTGAGCAGCGCCGTCCAGCACACCAAACCCGAGTCCATCAGCATCAGGATGAGCCAGTTTTGTTGGGAAGAACTTGACTGACCCAACTTTAACTCAATATAACTCCATTGGGATGTATTAGAGTGGAGACTATGAGCCAGGTCTTCTAGTCCAACATCAGTGTCTTACCTCACAAATGGCTTCCAGGAGTTTATAGTCTAATCTTTCCATTAAAAGACTCCAAAACATTGTTTCCACAACGGTTGAAGCTGCTGGAGCTGCAAATGTTGAATCGACGTCATATTAAATTGCATGTACTAAGAATGGGAACACATTCATGTCCATAATGTGTGCATGTAAAGACATTATAAGGGCTACAAAGGGTTACAAATGCAATCTGGTGCACTTCATATTTGTTTCATCAATATAGATTATCTCATAGGTTTGTATGTTCTATTTTAGTGGCAGACGCCAGCACACAATCCCTTTTTGTTGCTCATTTATGTTAGATGATAGTCAATGCCACGTGATCTTGTACAAAGCAAGACAGCATGCATATCTTACAGGAATAGTTTTCTCTTTACATCTCCCTTTGTCATGAGCTCTAATTTAATCTCAGTCATCTCGCTCCCACGAGCGTTTACCAAAGAGTTGCCCATGTGTGACATCTCCTGTTGCCCATGACGCTTTATCATCCAACGCTCATTTCACCCGTCCCTCCGCCTGTTCAATTCTAGACGGGAGGGTAAATTAGCGTGTAATTATAGGCTTCGACTCTTGGCTGCGTGGCACTAATGGATCAGAGCATCTCTATATACCTCGGTAATAGCACGACAGAATCCAAATGAGGCGGCTCGGGTTCCCAGAAGCTAACTCGATTGCCTGTGCACACACCTTGCACAGGGCTTGTACCATCCGAGGCCGCAATTGGCAGAAATGAGACACACCAAAGATTACATGGCTGATAGCTGTGACATTTCCAATGAGTGTCACTGTTATTGCAACAGCAGCTGCTGTTGTTGCAGCCGCTTAATGTTGTCGTGTTTGCATGCTAAGTGAAGCGGCGCTGTATCGAACGGCTTCCGATAATAAACTAGTTACATCATGATGAATTTAAGTTCTTTTTTCTTTTCTTTTTTTTTGGGTGGGGGTAGGTGATCTGTGGAGTTGATTTCATGTTTGGGTCATTAGCTTCAGGGTACATTTTCATAAATAACGCCGGATACGTGCACACAAACAGACACGGCGCCTCTGCTCATTATCTCCACAAGAGTTGTCCCCATTTCCATTCCGGCAGCAGGGAGGAGGAGGAGGTCTGTGGCGTCCCTCCTGGAAAAGCGCAGCCCTACGGAGACCTGAACGTGACCCACATTCATTTTCTTATTGTTTCAGAGGTACAATAAGAAAATGAATGTGGCACGCCGCTCCGGGTGCGCCGCAGGTAGATGGGAACATTTCCCGCTCCTCCATAGGCTGTGTCTTCTCTTGCTGGAACCGTGGTATCACAGCTGCAGAAGATAGAGCATTTTAATACGGTTTTGTCTGGAACTGGCGAATGTAAGAGGAATAATGTAATGAAGGGAAGGGAGGGGAAAACTACAGGTTTATGACAGGAAAGAGAGAGATAGGAAAGGGAGGTAACTAAATAAATAGGCATCTGTGGGCTAAGTACAGAGGGGTGATGTCGGGATGAGCTAAATTAATGAAAAACTGAGGGGAAGCCTGAGGTGTCTTGCCGAGAACGCCGTTATTGTCATGAACCTCGGAGGTTTTGTTTTTCTCCTCATTCTGTTTCATTTCTCTGGGCTGATTGTTTTTCCCCTGTGACGACGCCGGGCCTGCTGTTCACTCACCTATTTCCAATCACCTAATCAAGCCACGGCTCAGAAAGACCAGCAGGACCATTTAATGTTGCTGGAATTTCCAACTTGCTTGAGACAATCTAATCTAGACGTCTTCTGCGCTTCTTGTGCCAAGAAATAATCCCAGTGGAGTTGACCTCGGGTCTCCCCCGAAGCCTTCTGGTTAAGTTGCTTCCTGGGAAAAGTGTTGATGTCTTAAACTTGGTTCACATTTTGACGCAACAGAAAACGTCAAAGCACATTTTGTTTTAACTCGTCAAAAAGCTGAGTACAGTCGTTGGCTGCATTTCCATTACAAATGTGCGCAAAGCTTTGTAGGTATTGCGTTAATGTCGAAAACACACTACTTTGCAATTGTGATGTTTCTATTGACCAAGAAACACAATTAACTCATGATTAAGTTTGTGCGTCAGTAAAAAAAAAAAAAAAAACATGCCACGCAGTCGTCCTCCTACGTCTTTTCCGTCTGTAGCAACATCCGGTTGTTGATCACGTGTCTTGGTGTGATTCAAAAAGTGTTTCCATTGCAGTTTTGCGATATACACTAATTTCAAAACCGCAAAAAAACAACATCATCCTGGCGCAAAAACATTTTACTGAAAAATGTAGGGTTCTTTTTTTTTTTCTAAATTGACAAATTTTTGTCAGGAACATTTAGTTTTGTAATTCCAGTTTGCACAATTTTAAGGTCAATGGAAATGTAACCAGTTTATCTTTCGGCTTGGGGTAGCAGCATCAGGGACAGTGACTGACACAGAGTCGCTGTAATACAGATTGCTACATGAAATCATCCCTGCCCAATCATCCCCTTCAACAATAATTCATATTATTATTATCCTCGTCTGTTTCTTCAAGACATTCTACATAACTCCGCTACAAAACATGCTACGCCTTTTCCTTCAAAATCTCAGTGCATTAGGAAAAACTGTTAGCCAACATTATTATTATTATTTTGTTTTAATAAATAAAGTTGTAATAAATTTCCACTCTCTGTCTCCAAACAGTTGAATCCCAGGAGTCACTAAAATTGCTACTACATTAAAAAAGAATTATCGTCTCCCGCAGCTATTTTTATTTATTTTTTTTTACGGTCAAAGAGAAATTGTCGAAATCGAAACAGCTTGCATGTGTTGGCGAAGAAACAATAGGAGACGGGACAAGCAAAGAGAAAACGGGGGAACGTAGTGAAACACTGAGGAATTACTGCCAGTCTTCTCAGCATCACTACCAATTTCTTAAGTCGATTAAAACTAACTTTTCTGTTTTTGTACAGTCTGCCAAAAACACATGCATAAAGCGACAGGCAGTAGCAACAAAAAAAAAAAAAAAAATTAAAAATGCAGCTTTAAAGTTACTCGTGTCTCTTTGTGGCTGTCATCCATGGGCTATCCACACTGGGGCTGTAGATCTTAGTCCAGCTGTTTGCAACTAGAGCAGCTTCTGATGAAATATTTAATAGTTTTTTTTTTCTTTCTTTTTTTCTCTTCTCTTCTCATAGTCGCTCTTCCATGATCTCATCTATTTTTCTCTGAAATAAAAATAACAAAAGAATAGTTAAGTGCTGACTTCTAAGGTAGACAGATCTATGGAGCCTATCAAAAAGTATTCATATCGCCTGAACTGTTCCACATTTCTAACATTTCCACCACAAACTGTGTATCTCATGTTTGGAGATATTTTCATCTGATACAACAGAATATCTATTCCTGCCCCTGCTTAAGAAAAGCGTGCCCCCTGCATGATGCTGCCACCGCCACCATTTTCACAGTGATTTCTAGCACTGTAACTCATTTGGTGTTTAAAAAAAAAAAAAGGTGAAAATTTAAAATATATGCAGCTAAGTGTTACGTTTGTACAAAAGAAAAATGATGTGTTGATCTTTCCACTTGTGTTTTTGTCTTGTAAAAAAAAAAAAAAAAAAAATTCTCATTAAAAATGTTGACATTTATGACTATAATGTGACACGATTTGTAAAAGTGCACGGGGTGCGAGCGGTGGTGTATTGTTTTGGGATGACTGTGTTCTTTAATAAACTGAGCACATACGCTGAGGTCAGTAAAAACAATGAAGAGATTGAGAGGGAGGGCGAGGAGGGGGAAAATGATTGAAATTGAAACAAACCAACAGGAGAAAAACGCTGTAGTGGAAGTGTTTCACAAACACACAGAGTCATTGTGAAACACTTATGCACTGCTGAAATGATTCCAGCTCCTACTGCTCTCTCCACGTCTCTCTGCAGAAGACTGAACTTTCCTCTTCATCAACATAAAACAGCAAGAGATGCAAACACAGTGACACACCTGGTGAAATTCGAGGGAAACCCAAAACGGTTTCCATAAAGTTCACTTGAACACATATGACTCATATTTTAAATAGAAGTAATAATACGAAGCGAAGATGTTTGGATGGGCTGAATAGGCGAAATGTAAGCCAGGTCTGGAATCTGCTTAGAGACGGAGAACAGAGATGAATGGAAAAAGGGAAGAATTCAATTAGATAATAGCAATCGTGTTTCCTAAAAGGTTTCCATTTTTATTGCTAACAATTTTGTCTGAACGCATGTCTCTCGTTCAGAAACACACACACACACACATTACTGAGAGATAACATGCACCTTTCCATTGACAAAATAAAAAAGAGAAGAAAAAAAAAGAAACAGGCTTTTTCATTACTTGAAGCAACACGAAAGCCCAGACTGGGACAAATCGCTTTTCATTCAAGTTTGTCGGGATGAGAATATTTTCTTGCATCCCAATGTAGACACAAGGGGAGAAAACAATCTTTGCTGTGCTGTTCGAAAATAATCATACTCTTTGAATGTTTTCACTTTTTGGACTTTTTAACTAAAAATGGCTTTAAGCATTTTATCTGAAAGACCAAAAGAAAGCAGTCGATCAATTTAAAACAGAAAAAAAAAACATTTTAATTGCATATGCATTCAGCCCCTGTCCTCTGATACCCTCTTATAAAATATTATCCCAAGATTTGAACCTCCCAGTGAGTGCTGCTGAGTCAGGCTCAGTTGTTGCATATTTTACACATCTGACCTTTTTGAGAAAAAAGCGACTGAGTTCAAACTGTGAGATTGTACACGAGTCCCGTATCACTTTCTTTCCACTCCACAACATTTTGCTACCATTTATTTCTTTATGGTACATTTAATTTTTTGAGGGCAACATAAAAATAATGTAAAAGAAAATTGGAGGGATATGAATGCTTTGCATAAAAAAAACAACTTTGTGCATTTAAAAATGAAGCTTTGCCAATCAACCTAGGTGTGTTTTTATTGACCTCAAGAAGTCCGATTATGCCACTTTTGCAAAAAAAAAAAAAAAAAAGAAAATCCTGACACCAGCCATACATGACCTGCTCTGCCTCCTAGCTTCAGCACTGGGTTCCCTATTGCTTTTTTTTTTTTGGTGGCTGATTTTTCTCAGTGGATGTGTTTGCACTTCTAAAACTAAATTACCCCAATATGCACAAACTGTCGGGTATCCACCCGGGACCGAAATGTGCTTCCTGCAAGCCTCGTCTTCTAAAAACCTGCACAAAAGGCTCAGCATATGGCTCGTGTCCAGACACACCAGCATCCTTTCAGTACAAATGAATAGTCCATTAGTTCGGTTCACCTCGCTCACCTTCCGTATGCTGCTCCCATCAAAAAAAAAAATAAATCCTTTCGAAACAAATCCCACTTCACCCAGGGTGTGTGGGCTTCAAGGCATGCCAAGAAACTGCAAGCCTCTTTTAGCTAGGCAGTGCTTTACCTCTAACTCCCCGAAGATGAACATCACATCCAAGTGAGCCGCACAACTGAGGGAAAGTACTGCACTCGAAGAGAACATGCAAGAAATGCCAAAAAGTGATTTGTTTCTAGTTTTTCTGTTTGTTTTTTATTATTATTTTTAGTCTGTTGACCCTTACAGCACATCTCATTTGAAAATCCCGTTATGCCTCAACCAAATTTCTGGCAGTATTCCCATTACGTTCATAGTTATTAAAGCTCAAACACAAAGCAACACAAACAGGGAGTGAAGCTTGTTTTTTTTTTTTGTTTGTTTTTTTTTTTTAAATCTATTTCATTAAAATTCTGTCTGTCAACCGTGCTAATGAAAAATTCAAAGAAGATAAGAAGAAAACGAAGAAGAAGAAACGCTCGGAATTAAATCAAAAACCCAAATCAAATCTTTAATTTGTCCTCCAGCAAACCCTCGGTTCATACTGATGCAGCTTCAGCTGTGGCTGTAAAAGAAGTGAAGTTTCATTAAAGGGGGATTTTAGGGCTGTCAAACTGTTTTCGACTGCTTGAGATGAGAACATCATTACTGTATAACAACAACAATATTCAAAACATCGATATTCAAGAACTATTAGGAACTGCATATATTAGAAGTATAAAACAAAATACTTATTGATATTTAAATCAATAAATGAGTCAAGATCTGTTATGTTTATGTGCGATCTATTTGCTCTCTTATGTAGATATATAGAGCTCTGTAAAAAATGAAGAGCCCACTGCACTGAACCCCACTGAAAACATTGTGGTTATTCCACCAAATATTGGTTTCTGAACTCTTTCTGAGTTAAAACGTTAGTATTGTTGTTTCTAAATGAATGAGTTTCTTGTTTTCTTTGCATTATTTGAAGTCTGAAACCACTGCATCTTTTTCGTTATTTTGACCATTTCTCATTTTCTGCAAATAAATACAAAGTTTTTGCTTGGAACTTTGGAGACATGTTGTTAGTAGTTCATAAAATAAAAGAACAATGTTCATTTTACTCAAACATATGTCTATAAAGAGTAAAATCAGAGAAACGGATCATCTTCAGAGGTCTCTTAATTTTTTCCAGAGATATATTTGCTGTGGCTCCAGGTTTTTGCTTCTGAACCTTGGCTGGGTTTAGCCCAAAGAAGCAACAGGAAGCTCCCTCTATATGGAGCCATCAAACAACAAAGAAACATCACTGCAAGTGTAGCCAATGCAGTACAAAACCTTTTTCTCTCACTTCAAACTGTCGCTGTATTTTCTTGTTTAGTTGCTCCGGAATGACAAACTAGCCTCGTCTCTGACGACAAAAAAGTGTCCAGGGTTAAAGCTCACCAGCTTCTCGGCTGTTGCTTTCATAACATAGACGGCTGTACATCGGTAGCTCTTCTGTTTACTCCTGGACAGGAAGTCGCTTCAGGACAGCTCGCCGATTTGCACCCAAATAGTGCCTTGTGTACATGATTCGCACTTGTTTCTTTGTTTGATTTGCTGTCGGAGCTGAAATGAACACATACCATACTCGCTGTGCTGTTTCACACTGTAACTCCCCTTCCAGGCAGGCTTGTCTGTTTACAGGTTTACATGAATTTGCATTTTCCGGTGAATCACACCTTCCCTTTGTCTAGACAGTTTAGTTTCAGAGCCATTGTGTAAGTTTACATGTACTCAAAATGTCTGGGAATATTGGGTACTTAATGGACTTATGTGAACATTTCTTTAACATGAACTTTCAACAAACATAGTGATAATTATATATACACACGAGTGACACTGGTGCAAAAGTTTTAATTTATAGTAATTTGAGTTCATCTAGACCGTACTGTGGAAAAAAAGTATTTGCCCTTAAAATTCAGAACAAGAAAACAGAAATCATTCAATAATCAAAACATGATATTATCAAAAACTCACATTAATATGATTTCTAAGTTTCTGACTGTGCAGATCTGATGCAAGGCTTGACCTTCAACACTCTGTGGGTCAGCTGCAGCGTAAAAGTGGAAGGAATCAAAATCAGAGGCTTGCGCTGACGGCATCAAACTCAGATTGTGATGTTGAGCAAATCTCACGTTGCTGTCGAGGTCGTGACCACGCTGATGGGCTTTTATGAATCCCATCTTGCTGAAGTGCTGCAAAGGCTTATTCCAAATACCCAGCTGAGCTTTTACCCAACCATTTGTAAATTAAATATTTAGATTTCTCTTAAACCTTAAATCCGATACACTGATCGAGAACGTATGACGGCCAAAGCTCACACTGTCACATTGTCGGATGTTTGCTGAAAGTGATGTTTTATTTTGTGATCCTAGCACTGAAGTAATCCTTTTAATGCCTATTCACATATTAGTCTGTCTTTTTCTCAGAAAAGCAGAAAAAAACCCAACATGTATACATTTTCTGGTATTATGCAGCCTGGTTCAATAAAACGTCATATCGTCACTCTTAAGTTAAAAATCCCCAAACAGCCTGATTACATGTTGAACAAGTGAGACTTTTAGACACCTCCATTCACAGTAGCTCATTTTTACATAATCACTTCATGCTGTTCCATCTGCAGCAGCATGTTGACAGAGTTGTTAGGTGAAATGGGTCAGTGGTATACATCAGAGTAAAAGTGTGATAAGAGTGATTATAAAATCTGTCTGAATGTTGCAGGAATTTGAGTTTGTTGATTTGAACTTTGTCACAAATGGTCACAAACTCTTGTGGAGAGTAGGAAGGTAGGGCACGGTGCGCTATCGAGTGCTTTTAAATTCGTCAGTAGAGTGCTGGTCTGTTAGATCTCCAATAAAGTCCTTTTATAGTCTTCCTACTCCCCACCAAGCAAACTGCTACATAAATTATTTTGCTTTTTGAGACCCCTACACTTGACCTTCTTTTTTCTTCATTTGCAAATATGCATTAATTCTCAAGTTTAGTGTTGCTTCACTCTGTAGCAGCGTTCATCTATATTCTCACCTCGTTTTCTTTCTTTGATCCTTGTTTTTTTACATGCTGTTTCAGATATGGATATCAGCTTCACTATTGTGAGCTACAACCTCAGATACAGTTAGAAATACAAAGTCATAGCAGTCAAGACGTATGCTGCTACAGTGAATTTCCTTGAAGTGTAGTCAAAACATTGGGATTCAAACTTTATAAGACGCCTCGTTGTTTTCTGTGGTGCCACTCCTCAACATTTTGAACTTTCAGGTTCCTAAAATATCTGTATAAAATATGGATCAGTTCTTGTTTTTAGCAGCACATCCCATAAAAGGCTTGTTACGAAGCAGCAAACAGGGACAGAATTGACCAGCACATTTTGTTCTGAGTCTGCTCTGATTTGTTTTCATTATACTCAGCATTTGCATACTCACTCTCCAACTTTGTGTATCATTGGGTTTTGGCACCTATGATCAAATTTATCTCTTGCTGTTTGAGGTACAGATCCTAATGTTCCCAGTTTTCTGGATGGTCACTCAACAGGTATCACTTTAATAGAATAATAAATGTTGTTATGCTCTCCGGTGGCTTTTTTTCCCGCACCATCTCATCAGGGTTTTTTTTATTTTTATTTTGGAGCATTTCCCAGTGTTACACTGGGATGCCACTGATCTCAAGAGGCATTCAGGGCAATGCCTTCCTCTCTAAATTCACCAGTTGACTTCCTGCATTGTGTCTGCTGTGCTGTTATTGAACTCCGGTTTGGGTTCATAGAAAGAAAACAGAGACAGGATGGAGTGAAAATGGGCACACACACAAAAAGCAAATGTTGCCATTTAATGTCAGGCTGATAAAGACCTTTACTGCCCCCAGCTGGAGACAGACTAATCAGCTCCAATCAAACACCAACCTGGAGAAAAGGAGAAAAAAAATATGATTAGACTTTTACAATTCTCAGTAATTCTTGTCAACTCTTGTTATTGTGTATTACTTTGAATCACCCAGACCTTCCAGAAATCAAAGACACAAGTGCAAAGTGTTTCTCTGAGCAAACGTTGCACTGCCAACACAGTGTTTTCATGCATTGACAGGCTGGCTGAGAAATCAAATCATTTCCCACCGTGAAAATGTTTCTCACTCCCAAGCTGCAAAAAGTAGGACTCTGGAACATTACACAATGTCTAAAAACCTTTAGGCACTACAGTGTTGTCTCCTAGCAACCAACTAAAGGGGTTGGCATTGCAGAGGGAGGGAGGGAGGTGACATTATCCCAAACTATCCAGCGATTCCATCTACAATGGAGTTTCTGTGCAATGCTTTGGACTGGAAATAGCTTAGAATTTCTTTAATGGAGTGGGTTAAATTTTTTTTTCATGTTTTGTTCGTCCCATTGAGAGAAATTGTTCTTGGAGCAACACAGTGGCATGCTGATGTAATTCCGTCGTCCAAACATTTATGTTTTTTCTCATATGGGAACTGGGTTACAAAGCAAAACTGGGAACATGGAAATCTCTATTTTCGGTGTTTAGCCTAGAGAAACAGCTGCCTTGATTGTACGCCGTATGCATTGATTGTGAGCTGCAGCGAATATGATTGTGGCATTCATGCTTCTGCTGTACCGGCGCAGTCATTTTCTCACGTCTCTTTCCTCGTGTGCAGAACTACAGCGGGATAAATGTGGAAACGACGCGAGGCAGTGAAGCTCGGCAGGAGGCCGAGAGTCCAGCTTCATGTGGAAGTCTGGTTCAACTCGACCCGCTTCCTGAGTTCCAGCAGCTTATGCTACGTCCTGTCAGTCACTGTCTGATCCAGGGATCAATCCACAACCTTCTCTTTGGGTCCAGGTTCTTTGTAGAGACGATCGCTAGTGGGAAAACTAGATAATAAATGACACACTGACAAATATCCTCCTTTAAAATTCTGTCTGGGTTTACAAAGATCACCGAGGGTGCTAGCCATCCTTTTTTATCAGAATCTAAAATATGAAAGAGTACTTTTTTGCTTTAGTAAATTTGTGCTGTTTTCTTCAAAGGTTTACCCTGATAAACCATTCAGTTGTCCACCTTCAGTAATTCTGTAGCGCCATTTAAAAGTATTGGTATCGTAGGTGGAAACTTGTAAAAACCTCAAAAGAAATACGTCTTTATTCCACAATCATACATTGAAAAGTTAAAGTTGAAAAATCCAACGTTTAATTTGACTGTGAAGGATCCTCTCAAAGGAGGTCTAGGGATTAATGTTCCATGTCCTAGTGCTGATATGATCTCAAACTGGTTTCTTGGAAAATGTTAATGAGTATGGCACACTCCACTGGATCTCAATCCAATACATCACTATCTCCATGTGGTAGAAAGTATGGACAAACATGAAGCATCTGCATGTTATCAGTCCAACATCTCGTAGGAATGTTCGGGATACCTTCTTGGATGGATCCCATGAAGTTCTGAGGGCAAAGTGAATCCACCTTTAGTTTTGGTGTACCTCTTAAAGAGTCCTGAGAAATCCATTATTCTGTTCTTGACATCTGATCCACGATCTCAGTATGATCTGGCTAAAGCAAAATGTTGCTCTTTAAGTCGCCGCAGCTTTTCTTCAGCAAGTTCCACACATTTAGGTTTGAAACACAAGAGAGAAAATACTTTTTTCTGACATATCTCCCAAACCCCTACCATCCTCCACACTGTATATGGAGGCAAAAAATGTGTCCACTTCCTGCCTTCTATGTCACAGATTCAGAATTAGACATTTTTGATTGTTTCTTTGACTACAGAAAAATAAACTATAGTCGTACATACTCAACTCAGAAAACAGCCCTGGGGAACACCTCTGCTCACAAGAGTGAAGCAGATTTCAGTATCCTACATTCATTTTCTGTCTGTTTTGGCTGAATATAACCTTGTAATATTTTTAGATAAAAAGAAAATAGACTTTTGCAAATTATCTGAGGATTTAACATATTTTGACAAACTTTTACAGCACTACTGCTTGTGTTGGTATTCATAAATGAATGGTAAAATGTGTAGTAGTTTTCATTCGAGTTAAGCTGCACAACATTATCAATGAACTCTCCATTGATAATGTTTTTTTTTTGTTTTTTTTCCCCAGGTTACTGTCTTTATGGACTATCCGAGTCATTACTTTCTTGGCAGCATAATTGTTTTCTTCAACTGTGTTGCCGAAAAAAGAAAAAAAAAAAAGCTGGAGATGAAATAAAAAGTGGTGACAGTCAGGTGTTTACTCAGTGAAAAGCTGGAAGTTTTCCTCAGGAATTGGCTTTCACGTAAACAGAGCTTCAGGGAATGACTATTGATTTCCATTCATCATGTCACCAGAAATAAAACTCCGAATCAATACATTGCTCATGGGAATTTTTAGGAAGATAATGCTGTGTTTGAGTTGTGGTTGTAACTTTCTTTCTCTCTCTCACACACACACACACACACACACACACACACACACACACACACACACACACACACACACACACACACACAGGAAATAAGAACTGTCAGGCCACATTCAGACACATTCAGGCTAATGGTTCTTTGCCATAGTGCCTACAGTTGCTGTTTTTGAGGGATATTTTTTACCTTCTGCTCAAGAAAAGTTTCTTTGACAGCCAAAATAACTACATGAACATTGATCAGTCAACACAAAAAAAAAAAAAAAAAAAAAACTAGTCGACCTAATAAAACATTCTGAGCAACATTTGGGCCCCAGCAGAAAGGGATCTTATGTTCAGAAATTGAAAATGTCTGCTTAGATAACTGACAAGTTATGCCAGCTTCTAAGTCAAATTGCGGTTTAATGTCTTTCGAGTCATAAAACAAGCAGAGCAATACTGCTCGTCTGCATTCAGAGCGTAATAACTGTCAACTATTAACCCTTGTGTGTGCGAGGACTGATGATAAAAGTTTTACGTGTGTGGGGTCGTTTGGACCCCATTTCCACATACAAGGGTTAAGACACACATATGGGGAAATACCTTAAATACTTGAATAAATGTTTGGGTTGTGATGGTGCATGGACTCCTGTTCAGGCTGTTTGTGTTTCTTTATTATGCAGCCCAGGGAGCGTCCGTAGTTTTAAGAAAACCTACCTTTTCCAGAGACTGGGTCAACTTTTACGAAACTCTGTTTTCCAGACACCAGAGTGAACACATTTTTTTTTTCTTTGGGGGGAGAGGTCCAACTCTATTTTGGTGGCTCTGCCCACTCAGTGTTTCTAATAGAGGTACTCTACAGGGAACAGAGTGTCGGTTCTGTCTGATGTCTTCCCTACTTTCTACATTAGCTTATTTTGTCCGAGACACTTCAGGGCCAATAATAAAAGCTACACATTAAGGAGTTTGTTAAATGATGTGGTAAGAACCAGAGAGTTGAGATTTTCTTAACTGAGCAGGAGAGTCAATTTTGCCTTCCATATTAGGTCATCAGCCATTGCATTCTGGGAAACTTGTTGATCAATTCTGCCATGATCTGTTTTGGCATATTTTTATAGATGGCTGGAGAGGAAAAAATATTTATTTTAAGGGTCATAAAAGCTTAAACATGTTCGTCAAATTAAAAAAAAAAGTTGTTCTCTACGTGATGTTGGTGCAGTCCTTTATCCTAGCACAGTGTCAATGATTATGAGTTGAGCATGTATTAAGAACAAAATCCACTAGGTTTTTGTCTTGTGGAAGCAGCCTGGGCTGACATACACCAAAATCATTATTCTTTCCATAAGTAAATGTGTAAACAAGTAGTGGGCTGAGAAAACAGCCCTGGGGAACACCTCTGCTCACAAGAGTGGAGTCAGAGGACGAATGAATAAGTACACTTTTAAAATTAAAAAATCTACTGCTGTCTTTAAATAGTAACCACATTGCAAAAGAATAAAAAATAAATAAATACTATTATACTCTGCATAGGGAGAGTATATGAACCGATTCACATTTTTTTAGTGTTACGGCCCTAGGCCTTGTGGGCCTGGGTTGCAGGTCTTGTTGTCTGTCTTTGTGCTCCTTCCCTTTACAGGTGCTGCTGATCAGGTTGATTGGGAGCGCAGAGTATGTGAACCTGGCTGTCTCCGTCTTCTGGGTCGCCTTCAGCGTCCACTCTGCTGCTTGACGCTTGTGATGTTTGGTCGCCAGGCCTCAGCTCCCCTCCTTTTGCACTTTTGAGTTTGTCTTTGTTTTGGCACCTCAACACTTCCATATGCACTCATACAACACATCTAACCATTTGCATTACATCACTGATACTGATATCCACAATCCATTGTTGTTTTTGTTAATAAATATTCATTTGTATGCGCCTTGAGCCAGTCTTAACATTAGTGTAATGTTTCTTTCGCATCTGAACGTGAAGTGTTACAGAAAATGATTGAAAGCATACACCAGTAGTCCAATGGAGAATTTAACGCTTTCCAATATTAGATTGTTTTGGACTCATTCAAATTACTAAGACACAAAAACAATCTGGATCAGAGTTCTGCACAATTTTAATTCCAAAGAATGCTGGGGATAAATATATGCAACAAGAAATTACTTTTTTTTTTTTTTTTTTTTTTTTTTTTTTTTTTGCCCCATTTGGGGGTTTTTTCTTGGGGTTTTTTTTG
>NW_015114124.1:42507-52511 GCF_001443285.1 Poecilia latipinna
AAATAAAAAAAAAAATTTTTTTTTTTTTTTTTTTTTTTTTTTTTTTTTTTAAATGCCGCATCATGAGGTTTCTGCTCAGGCTGCTATTTGGTGTGAAGTCTCAACCCAAAGGGTGTCGAACTGCACAGATTAAAATGATGGGATCAATATTCGCTCCCAACAGGTCTAACGCAAACCTTACACTTTGTGTAATAAACATTTAGACACCGAACAGAGTCAGCCGCTTCCAGAGCGGCAGCAGATTGTCTGCGAGAAAGGAAGTGGCAGTCCGCCAACAGAGTGATTCTCTTTCAACCGCCATCATATGAATAAAGTTAGGAGAACATTAAATATGCACCGATATGAATCCGATGATGGAATTCGAGAGGAGCAGGAGGGGTTTGTGTACACCGACTAAAAAACAAAAAAAGCTATTATGGTTTTGCAATCTCATTTGAATTACTGTATTGCATTTCTGCACCGTCAAAGCCTACTCGCATATTACCAGCGCGTTTTACATCGCACCTCCGCACTTCTCCGGCTCACAAGTATTCCCACAGCACTGCAGCACAGAAACACTGAGGAAAAACAACACACACACACACACACACACACACACACACACACACACGCACATGCACACACACTCACACACTCACATTTACACTAGAGCCATCCCCTAATGTGACATGCATATTTTATAGACAACCTTTCACTCCAATCACAGCTCTGAACCTGAGGGGGGCATTCTGGTTAAAAGTCACATTGACTAGACAAACATTTTCTTCCTGGCTGTCAGGAACTGAGCGAGAGCTGTGATTACTTCCACCAAAACATCAACCTCACATTTTCACTGTATTAAGTCGGATATGAGTGCAAATAAAGCAGTTTCAGAGCGACGGCAGCGTAAAGAAGAAAAAAAAAAAACAGCCACGTTTCATTTTTGTAATTATTATGGTAATGTGTGAGTCAAGTGAATCAATGCAAATTGGATCCTGTAAATTAATGTTAGCATTCGTTACGTTTGTAGTGTGAAAATAACCATGTCACGTTGCCTGAAACGTGGCGTTGCAGTGATGCTTTACGTTTGGTGTTAAAACTGTAACAGAAGGTATTTCAATTCAGTTCATAAAAGTTTGCTTTTTGCCACATTCCAGCCACAAAGTTCAATGTATTTCACTGGTGTTTTATGTGTTAGACACATAAAGCACTGCATGATTGCAGAGACGACAAAATAGATTTCTTTTAGAAACCAAAATCTGACAAATTGTGTCTACATGTGTGGTCAGTTCACTTTAGTACCCCAAAATGTGTAGCAATGTTCCAATATAAATCCAGTCTCAGTTTGAAGGCTTTAAGAAAATCAATATCCTAAGTGTAATGCTGTGACAGCGTGAAACTTTCAGGCTTCCTGGACAAAGAACAAAATTGCAAAATTTGGTTTGTTGCAGCTAACCGACTTACAATTTTTTTTTTATTTACCCGTTGGTTACTTGGGAGTCAATTTTTCTACAGATTTTTGTTTTGTTTTCATCTGCATTCATTACACAATCCTGCTTGCCGGGAACACAAGAGTACATTGTAAAGCCCAAGTTTAAATATCTCAATGTAATATTGAGATATTACATTGAGATAATGAGACATGAAATGTTCAAAACTTTTTCCCTCAATGAAAATGCAAAGACTGTGAATGAGAGTAGCAGCTAAAAAGCTCAAGGGTAATTTGGGAGCTTCAGAGATCGTGCGTTTGAAGTGAGCTTTTTTTTTCTTCTTCTTCTTCTTTAGTAGAATCATGGAAGTTGATCAGAGTTGATGAGAAGATGAATAGAGAAAAGTGCAGGGCAATCGTGAAAGAAAACTGAATAAAGGTTCAAAACTGGGGCAGATATTCACCGTAAACCTACAGCAGATCGGTGTGATTTAAATGAAAGCATCCTCATGTGTCTGAATTCCTCTGTCAAAGTCCAAAAGACTGCAACTGCAATGAAGGATGATACTGCAAAGCATTAACTCAGCCAGACTGAATATAAATGCATGTCATTGTTGCAAACCGTTTGTTGTCTTCCTTCCATGTCACTACGCTGTGTGCTGCGCATGGCTTTGTGGCTGTAGCATTTTCTCAAATTGCTTTCATTTACTACATTTGTTCGGACATGGAATGAAAGCGGATTGCCTCCGATGAAACGTGCGCCCGGATTTATAAACTTTAACCTACGAAGACCGACTTTGCCTTATCTGTGTTCCTGATGTTTAACGAGGCTGAACCCTTCAGTGCGGCGGGGAAAACAAAAGGGCTGCATGTGATTCCATCTGTGCCTGTAAAGAGCTTGGATGTTGCTGTAAAAGCCCCAACCATGGTGGGGGAAAAAAAACAAAAAACAAAAACAAAACAAAAAAAACAAGAGGGGCACTTGGGACTACTGTCCTATTAGGAGGCTTATGGTTATACTTTGACATTCTCCCAGAGGCACAAAGTGTCAAGAGCTAACAGCTCAGAAGATTTAAACCTATGTCTTAGCTTCAACAGCCTCATTGTAAGTGGGACAAATAGCACTCTTTAAATATTCATGGCATCCCCACAGCAGCTGCATCAGAGCGAATGCGCCGCATACATTCCTCTCCTCGAAGTGCAAACACGCTTAATGCACCGTTTGGAAATTGCTCCTGCGGACCAGATCATTTCTGCGGTTTAAACTGGTGGTGTTGGATGAAAATAGTAACGTTTTCGGACCGGTGAGCCAACGAAAGGCAACAGTGGCAAGACTTTATCCTGCAGGCAGGGCATTTAGCCTGCTGGTCAGACAATTTCAGGTAAGCTTAGGCGGTTTCCATTTTATCTCTGCCGCAAAGATCTTTTTTTTTTTTTTTAGGGGGGGAAGGAGGGGTTCACCTCTATGGAAGCAAATGACTTGTTTGCTGCTACCTGATTTATTAGGAGCTTCTGCTTCCTTTCACAGATCAGCCAGAAACATCAGCAGGTTCTGGTTCCTGCTTTCCTAAACCCAAACATTTCATTAGACCTGAAAACAGTGAGCTCCTGTATCCTAGCAGCAGCCAGGGCACAGCCTCCTCCACAATCTCCCTTACGGCACACAATTATCAGCAAAAATAACAAATGTTCCATTTTACTACACCAACATTATAAATGTTATATATGCACTGAGCACATTAAGAAAACACCCGAGTGGATCGCTAAAAAAAAATAAATGAGACAATAAATTCTGCCATTTCACTTTGGACCAAATTTCAAGTTTCGGTCAAAAACTGAAGAAGAAGAGTTTTGTTTTGGTTTTTTTACATCTCTTTGAGTTAAAGTCTTTGAGTTCATCAGGGGAAAATCCATTTTAGAGAAAGACTGCCCAGAGTTCAGAGCTTAATGTAACAGAAAATATGTAGGAGCGAAGCTGCAAGCATGAAATGTTCTCATTACCTAACAGAACTGGAGAACTTCTGCAAACATTGCCACACCGAGACGTAGGTTGCCGACAGATCCCTGCCTGAGACGACTGAATGCTGAAAGCTGAATCCCTGTACGCTCCAGCCTCGTGAAACAAAAGAGGACCGTGTCGTCTATTGACGTTTTCAAGTGCAAGATTATGCACAGCAATAGAAGCAGTTTCTTTTCTTTATTTATTTTTATTCCCCCCCACCCCCATCAAGCCTTTTGGGTTGAGTGAGCTCGAACTTTAAATGAGCAAGCTGATGAAATATTTTAGAGCTCCCTGACTTTGAGTGTGCTCAGCAAATGGGGGGTTTTTATGCACAAAGTGAAAATTATTTTAACACTTGTGAGAATAAATATGAGAAGTTCGAACCTCGCTGGGTTTGAAATGATATAGTTGGCTGCCCACACATTCACCCACCCACACAATCAATATTAAGGTGTTTATACAACCAGAGAGGAGACGTGATAATATGTTTTTTTCTTCTTCTTCTTTATTTCACCAAGGTTGAAAACATCCTGATATTGCACTATTGTTTTTCTTCAAACCTGGAAGGAAAAGTATCGCAAAGTCAGACACAAACCAGAAAGCAGGGAAGACTTCAGCGCTCTGTGTTTGTTACTAGTTCTCCATCAGAAGTCAGGATATGGATCATCGCTCCCAAATACCAAAATATTCAACTTAAATGCATTATCTAAACACAAGACGGGCGCACATCAATATAAGAAAACCTTAAAAATCAAATAACTCCAAGGGGTACGACCAATCACATCCGAATATAATTTATCCAAGTTGGTATTTGGAATTCAGGAGACATTCGAGACAGATTTTCAGACTTGAACAGCTAAAAGTCCAATTTCCGAGTAGACCTGGAAGGCATCACTTCCTTTCTGACACTGGAGAACATCCCAGCGTTGCATTTAGGTGAATTCTGGACAGATCACAGCCCAGATTCATAACTGAACATACATCAGCTTCATAATACTGAAAGCTAAGCAAAAACCCAGGGAAAACAAAAAGAAGCTGGTAAAATATAAATAAAGTGAAATGTAGATATGAGTTGGTTGAAAGGATAAAGAAATATTGTAAAACAGATCTATCGTCTCTTACTGCTTGCTGCATTGCTGATGTCCATATAAACATGCATAGGGGTTTAGATATAAACACCATTGTTACGTTAGCCTTCAAAATGTTCTTGTTTGTAGCACTGAATTATGATGAATTCTTTTTTTTTAAATACATCATTATAGTCCATTTCTGACTCCACTCCAATCTGCACCGAGGTCCAACATTTAAATCATTTGCTCAAGTGGAGAAAATATAACTGCATTTATTCAGTCATTTATTTACTTTGGTTGTTCTGATTGTGTTTATTTGTGGAAATAAATGCTGCATTCAGGAGACGACATGTCTAGGAACATCCACAAATGCAGACGACTTTAATCTCCTAAAGTTACAGTGGCTCCCAGAAGTGCAAAAACTCGCAGTGAAAATGTCAGGATTTCTTTTTTATGTACAACCGGGGACCTTAATAATAAGTAACTCCAAAATATTTTCCCACACAAAGCGATGTTTTTCCCGAAAAGCAAATAAAATCTGAGGAGGAAATACTTTAAATAAGAAATAAATAAAAAAAGATGCAATAAGCTGCCTGTTTTATGTGTCCACATCCTCAAACTGTTATTACATTGTTGGGCTCATTTTGATTCAATTCCAGCAATCAGTCTCCTCTGCAAGGAGCCTATCCCCCCACCCCCCATCTCCAAATGTCAATATTTGCTCATTCTACCTTGCAAATGTTTTCCAAATCCGTCCAACTGTGAGGACATCTTTTGTCCACATCACATTTTAGGATTCCACAGAGTTTCGGCTAAATCTAGTTCCAAACACTAGCAAAGTCATTCCATATCTTTTATATTTTTATTTTGTTGATTTTGTGGATGTATTCTTGGAATGTGAAGCTAAAACAAAAAATAAAATAAAATAAATAACTGGCTTTCTTGTACCTAAGCCTGACCACCATTCAGGATTATAACTCCGTTCTCCTTGTTGACAAAAATATATATATATATATACTGATGTTCTTTTGGTGCCGTTCCATGTTATTTTTTATCTACTTACAGTTTGGAAATATGGCCAAAGGTTTAATTTTGGTTTCTTGACACCATAGGACATTCTTCCACAAGGTTTGGGGAGATTTTATTTTATTTTCTTCCAAAGAAGAAAAGAAAATAGAGAATACATTAGCTTTGTTGTCACAAATTTCTTACACCTGAGCTGATTTCAGCCTTTTGTCGATTTCTGAAGACCAGTTTCATTTTCCTCTTGTGTCCCACTGTCCTCTTATTCCACATGCTCCCCATTTACAGCTAACAGCCTTTTGTGCCACCATTTCATAACTTTCGCTGCTGGTTTCCCTTTGCAGAAGCAGATCGTTTTGATCCTCCGTAACCTCTCGGCAAATTGTGGCTTCAGCTAAACGATGCAAATGAGGAAAATGTCGGGAAACTCCGACAGGACCTCTGAGTTTTATTTGAGGCTAATCGAATTCATGTGACTGACGACATGTAGGAACTCTCTGAGTAAAACACAAGACACATTTGCAGTGGTGAAAAACTGCTGCACAATTGCAAGTGGGGATTTTCCTGTTTTTTTTTTTTTTTTCCTGACAGAGTCGTAAAATCAGTATTCCCTACAGAGGAAGAATGCTGGAAGCGTACATATCCTCTCTTTCTTTTTCTTTCTTTCTCCTTCATGATTATGTTTTCGTGAGCGTGGCTCTGGAATACTAAATAAAGCACGAAAAGAAGAAGAAGAAGAAAAAAGAGGTCTGAAGGACAGCCCGGCACAGCTAACCTGCTGCAAGTGAAATTAAAAGTACTTTCTTCAGCGATCAATGCCTCACTGCATGAAGATGATGGGAGGTTGCTGGGGTTAGAAGTGGAGAGTTTGTCTTGACACGACATTGTCCTCACAGCTCTGGGGGTCATCTCACACGTCGGCCCTGCAAACAAGGTGTTGCAAATCTTCTCAAAATTGTCCACTTGTTGATGTTTATGAATGTGGTTACACACCGTGCAGTGACGCAACTAACCTCTTTTTCCAAAACGCAGGTTTGTGGACGAACATACACACAGAAAATACATCTTATTTTACTATTTTAGAGTCCCAGATTGGTGTGGCTCTGCAACACGGCCACCAGTTTTAACGGTTCTGCGACGCGGCGCCTGGGCAACATTGCACTGCATGGGAACGCCCCCTGACTCTGACAAAACAAGGACATACTTGCAATAAGAACCAGGCAGGGAGAGCCTGAGAAAGCTGCAGCGGCTGTGCGGCAGCCGAACTCAAAAGACCAGGTGCCTGTGTGAAGTTAGCAAACATGCCGTGGCGTGCAAGAACAAATTAAACATGGCACTACCTCAGAGCTCGATTAATTTGTCTTCTTAATTAATTTTTTTTTTTTTTTTTTTTTGAAGTCTAATAGGATTGCAATTGCCACAGAGAGCATCCTAATTTGCCAGACCTAAATGGGAAGAGACAAGCTAAGAATTAGTCTTTCATTTGAAAACTTGACTCCCCCTCTCTCCCGCCTTCTGCCGCCACGCTCTGCATGCAGCGCGCGTACGTGGAGGTAGTCACTCGAACAGGGTGCCAGAGATCACACAATCACATGGCATGTCAATCCTCAGCTCCAAAAATATTGCTCGGCTCCTGAGAGGCTTACATTCAGTCAAACAACAGATGAACCATGTGGGGAGGAAAAAAAAAAAAGAAGAAAAAAAGAAAAAAAAAACACTGAGCTGTCAGGATGGGAGAAAACACAGGATAGGAGATGTTTTTCATCTGCCATTCAGATGAAAAACATCAGAATGGTAATTAAGCCCTTTAGTTACAGCACAAATAAAATCACTGTAGCCTCTGATATGTATTATGTTTACATTCAATCTGCTTTATAAACCTACATTACCTGATTAACAAAATACTAAAACATGATCAGAATGTGTGGTGGTGTCTCTTTTTTGGGAGAGGAATCCGAAATATTTAGATTCTCTGCTTAGAGAATCTTTATTTAGCTGGATATCAGCTAAATAAAGTATCAGCGTGTGAGGATGTTCTTCACTTACTTACTTTTTTTTTTTGTCCTGCTGTATGAATTTAAAAGTGTTGATACAAATTATATGTTTGCACATTGTCATTTTGTTTTATTAGAATTTTAATTCAATGTAAAATTAAAATATTGTTTTTAATCTTGTTTTAATCTTGTTGTACATGTGTGCTATGACAAACAATAATAACTTCTACATTCAAACAAAAAAATATAAGTCTGGTGTGCATTTGTGTTCGCCCTCTCCACTCTGACAACTAAAATAAAATAAAAAAACACAAATCCAACGCAACCCAATGCATTGAGTACTCAACTGATCTTTAATCTCAGCACAAGTACAGCTGCTCCGTGGAGGATTCAGGGTTTTTTAGAGAGCATCAGTGAACAAACAGATACCGAACGCCAAGGAACACAGCATACGGTCAGAAATAAAGACAAAACATGGGCATCTACCCAAACTGACTGGCTTTGCAGAGAGGGCAATAGTCATAAAAGCAGCCAGTTGTCCAGTTGTCCAGTTGTCCCGGCTTCTCCTTGTCCTGTCGACAGCACAACAATAAAAGCCATTTTAAGACAGAATTTTGAGTTCTTTTGTTTTGCTTTGTTTCACTCACATCTGCCCATCCATGGTTCCACTTATAGATATCCAGTAAAAACAAGTCTCATGAAGAGCACGTGGCTTCGACTAAACTGTAAATGTGCATTTAGAACCAAGGAGTTGCTTTTTCTTTCCTGAAAAGTTGCATTTTTCAACAGTCTTAGAGCCACGGTTTAAAATACGCAGTTAGTTTATTCAAGCTGGTTGAAAACCATGATTTATTTATTTTTTCCTTTCACTTCAAAACGATGTGTACTTATCATATTACATTCCCACAGAATACATTAAGGTTTGAGGCGATGTAGAAAATGCGTTAGAACAAGTTTGCAAGACGCTGTGTTTTCAACATCATCAACACGTTTTGTTAGGTTTTTATTCTCGCTACGATTGGCTACAACCTTGAGTTGAAACCCGAACTCAGCAGTGGAGATCTGCGCCTGCGTTTGTGTGTAGGTGGAGCTGCACATGTGCACACAGCACATGTGTTCTGAGTGGGAGCCGGGCCACAGCGGGGGTCTCGGCTTCCTCCTGAACTCCATCTTCATGCTTTTTTTTTGTTTGTTTGTTTTCCACATCTTATCACCGATTCTCTGCTTATACTCAGTGCAAAATTCAATTTCAAATATTTGCATCTTCATATTTTACTGTTGCATTGACACATTTTGAGATCACGAGAAATTCGCAGGGAAATCATGCCATTGTGTGCGTGCGTGACAGTTGCATCAGGGGAAATAGCAGTCCTGCTCGGTGACATTTAAGCTCTGACTCTTTGCTAATAGATATCAGAAATCAGGTCAGTCTTCTGCTCAAACGAGTGAACTGATGGTATGGAAAGGAAACAAAAGATAACTCTCAATTAAACCACTTCAATTAAAATTACTGTTTGCTGATTTGGATACCACGAGTACCTTGAAATAAAATAAAAGGTTCAAAGCAACCCTCTGCTGCCCCCTGCAGGCTGTGGAAGAAGCAAACAAAAACAGATCCGTTACAAAATGTTATATGTTGGGAATTGATGTTATAATGAAAAAACAAAACAAACAAACGTTGTTTTAGTTTGAAATTAACTTACAAAAATATATATATTTATTATGCACCTTATATGAATACACAAAATATGTTGCTTCTGTTGGCCGCGCAGACCAACAGCATGCGGTTTGACTAAAACGTGTTCTATGTGATGTGATGTAATTAATATTAACCTTTAGCCCTTTTTGTGTGTGTCTGTTATGCAATAAGCCCAGAAGAACAACAGAGCATACAGGTATGGTGTTTCTGTTTTTACAAAGATCTGCACTGCCATCTGGTGGTAGGTTGAAGGGGGAAAAAAAACCCGCCTAGATCCACCGAAGGTTATTTAAAGAGCAGGACGTTCGAGCTGGGAGGGAGAGCGGGGTTTGTTTCAAACAGCTGATTTAAATTCAACAGAATACATCAATTGTGCTCTGTTGAAGTTACTGACCGTGCAAGCCGCCGTCATTAAGTCGCTTTGGGTTTTATTTATAGCCACTGTTTGCGGTTGCTTCGCCCAGCTCTGAGCTGCTCTGTTTGAGGCTTTGCCTGAGGCTTTTCTGTCCTCAGGCAGTCCGGATGCTGCTGCTGTACGGATCAGACCGAGCTGCAGACTGGCTCAACAGCATGATGGTTACACAGGCTGTCACAGACCAGGCTTCCTGGGGATCTCTTACAATAAACTTTGTCTTTTTAATATATGAGACTGAATGAGGCTTATTATTGCTATCAGATGTAATTTGGCGCTAACTTATTTTGCTGGAATTGTCTTCTCTCTGTCTGATCCACAGAGAGAGAGAGAGAGGTGGAGGGGGGGGGGGGGGGGACCCCCCCCCTTTTTTTTTTTTTTTTCTTTTTTTTTTTT
>NW_015114124.1:55491-78465 GCF_001443285.1 Poecilia latipinna
GGAGGGAGGGAGGGAGGGGGGGGGGGGGGGGGGGGGGGGGGGGGATCACTGCTGCATTTTTTTGTTTTGTCCTTTTGTTGTTGTTGTTGTTTTGATGGATTTGGTGTCATATGTGTTCTTTTGTTCTTAATGTTAATATTTCTTCAAGCAGTTGTAAAAACTTTTCTTTCTTGATTTTAAGTTTTTAGCACACAAACATCTTCCTGCAGTAACTTATGTAATTTATCACTTCGGTTTTATCACATTATGATTGAGCGAGCCATTCTAGCTTCTTTGAGCATACCCAGGTCACTTACAAAGGAGCCCACGAGATGATAGTAGAAGTTAATATCACTACATAAATAAAACATCAAGAAGTAATTTAACTAGAACACTGAACACTAAATATTTAAGCTGAAATCAGCTCAACTTAAACTTTCATTCTTTCCATTTTGTAAAGATGGACTACTTTGAGTTGATTTGTGGTGTCAAATTCTAATAAGATGCATATAATTTTGTAGCTATTGCAAAAAATAAATAAATAAAGGCTTAAGAGGTAAAAACTAAAAAAACATTACTTCAAAACATACTGTTTATGAACTTTAGTTATGTGTGTGCATGTGTGTGTGTTGTCCAGATATTAATATTTTCAGAGACAAATTAAGCAGGATGTTGCATAGAATATTTTCTGTGGCTCTAGAATTGGGAGTTTAATATTAAAACCATCTTAGTTTTCTATGTGCATGTTGTCTTCAACAAATACAGGATGTGGTCTTACTTAATCTCGGGAAAAAAAGAATCTGACTTCTACGTGTTGCTGAAAAATATGGTTATGATAATAATAATGAAAAGTTATAAAGCTTAAAATGCTGATAGTTTAGGGCAGAGGTTCCCAAACTGTGGGGCGCGCCCCCTAGGGGGGGCGCCGTGTCATTGCAGGGGTGGGGCGCGGGAAGCCGTCTGTATGCGCTGGGTTTTTACCTTAGAATGGCCAACTCTCTGTAATTCCTATGTCAATTTGATAAAGTAGAGGCTTCCACACTTCCCATATTTGTGTCCCCTGTCACTTTTATCAACAGTTAAAACTGTTTAATCCGTTGTTAACATGTTGTAACCTGTTTTTCCGAACCGCCTTTAAACGCAACATGATCGCTACGACACTCGCGCTGGGTTTCCACCTGTGAAGGAGACCTGCTGCTGCTGGGCGGAGCTACGTAGGTTTGTGTTAGAATCACGGCAGCAAACCAGCAAAACGCAAAGAACTTTTCACAGTTTTTCCCTCCAAACTAACCGACTGAGTTGAGTAAAGCTGTTGGAAGCAGGTAATGTTAACTAAAGATGACTAGCTAATATCAATACAGAACCTTAAGCTTAACAAGTACCTTGTAGGCTATGATGTTGGTGTCTATTTTCAGCTACGTACATTCATTTTGCCCCCAAAAAAGTCGATGCCCCCCACCCCACACACGTCATTTCAACCAGACAGCCATTTGTGGTTTCCAGAAAATGTTTGGAAACCACTGGGGGCGGGGGGGCGCAGAAGAAAAAGTTTGGGAACCACTGGTTTAGGGTTACAGTTATGCATTTCAATACATTCTTCAGTAATTCTACAATCCTTTTATGTTGCGGTAGAGATAATATACATATTGCTTTGTTTGAAGAGTATTTGCAATGTTTACTCAAGCTTTCTTTTCTGAAGTTTAATCTTCTTTAGACATTTTCTCTTCAAACTAAGTGGAATATCTGTTCCAAATCATGTTCTCCCTACTCTTGGACGCCATCAGTCCAACCTGTTTAGAATGAAATACACAAAACAAATGAAGCCATAATTAAGAGTCTGCATCGTAAACAAAACATAGCAATTTTCTTTTTAGTGCAAACGGCCTTGAGAGATGGGTGTAACTTACCTAGCGCTTTTTCAGTCATTTTAGACACTCAAAGTGTTTCACAATAGAGCCACATTCAGCCTTTCACACTCACAAACTCTCACACATTTGTACAATAGCTTTAGCCTAGAAATATTAAATATGAAGACAAAACCCTTGGTTATTGCCTTTTTAAATGTCAAATGTCACATGAATCTAAAATAATGTTTAGTTTCAAGCCTTTTGCATGCCCCCGGTGTGTAAGACAAACTTTTACATCCTCTGGTTTAGCATATTCTTCAATAATAATAAAAATAAAATGCAAAAAGGTAGCATAGCTTTTCTTCACACATACAGTGCACATAAATGTCAGTTTGTACAGGAGTTTATTGCCAATATCCCCACCTTTCCTCTTAAAACAGGAGTGGGCAGCGCTGCTGTCCATGGTGCTGAACCTCCCTTGTCACCATGGTCCAATTTATGGCCTCCAACTCGCAGTAGCCAACTGACTTTAGACAAAGAGAATTATGTCAGCGATTTAGTATTTTATGTTTATGTTTTTTTTTATTATTATTTAATTATTGCAGAGGACTTTTTACATGGCCAACTCATGTCTTCCTTTTATTGCAACATCTGACTCAATTAACTCCCCCAAGAACCAATAACTAGTGTTCCTCATTAGCATGGAAATGAAATAGCTAAATGTTCAAGCAATGTGCCATACAAGATCAGAAATAAAAAAAATAAAAAATAAAAAAACTTGATGCTGCCGGGAGGCTATGCAGCACTGTGAAAAACAAGCCGGTTACTGTAGGAGCAACTTAAAAGGCGATCATTGGAGGAGAGGAGCCTTGTCGCTGAGGTCGTGGACATCCTCCTGTCCCTGAACAGACACAGCATTACTGCCTCCTTGTCCAACTTCGCAAGGGCGTCCATTAAAAGAATATTTATTGAAACCTGTCGGAGTTAGCATAAAGCGCAACTGTCAGAGAGAGAGAGACGTCCTTGCCTTTCTTGTTTGTGAAAAAACCTCAGACAGCAGCATCTTCCTCGGGCCTTTCTGAGGGAGCTCAGACAGACGTTTGGAGTCCATTTTATTTTATTCATGTCTGACAGACAATGAAAGGAACAGCAGGGGAATCAAAAACAGCACAAAAACTAGATCTAACCTGTACACTTTTTTTGTTGTTGTTCAGAAATGATAAAATGTTTCTCTCCCGAAAAAGAAAAATACACTTCTATGCTTTCAGGCAAATCTCAGTATATTAGATTACTTTATTTAACCGATTCAATACAAAATATACAAAACTCTAATGGTAAGTTAGAGGCTATATAATATAGCCTCTAATTTTGATAAATGATTAAAATTTTTCTATTGTAGTCAAATTTGGCTACTCCACCTCCTCCTGTCTTCTGTGAGATCCACATTGTTTACACACCTGAACTCCTCACTTGCAGGATCTGTGACTTTCTACTCAGGCTTGTCTCCGTAAATCAAAAGCATTTATTCATTCTTGTCAGACAATGACTTTGCTAAGGCTTCTTTCTCCGAGTAAGCTGGGCTGTCGGGGTTAGGTAAAATCAATAGTTTGTCGACTGGGTCTTGCTTGTGTAATATATCTCCCCCAAAATATAGAAAAAAAAAAAAAAAGAAACTTCACCATAACCAGAAAAAAAAGATACAAAATTTCTGCAGTGGCTGTGTGTGGATGACAGCTGGGTGTTGCTGCTTTACACAAAACTATAACCAAACTTATCATTCCTATACAGAGCACAAATATATTACACTGTGTCAGTTCTTTGCTATATTGACATTCAGCACCCTGAATATGATACATTTTCAATATACGGTGTGGTCACAATTGGTGAGAAGCAATTGAAATCGTCTTCCCTGCATATTGGTAGATGCAATCTTTCCACCCCAACTCATTCTGCAAAGAATTGCCCTTAAACATGTCTGGAATATAATCAAAGGAAATTTGCTGAAGCAAGACTAAAGTAATAGAAAAGCTTAAACTAGACTAATCATCACATTAAAAACACAAAAAAATGTATGGAAAGCATCTAAACAAAAGCTAAAACAGCAAAGCATTAATTTTCTATTCTTGTTTTGCTGAAAAATAAAGACAAAGCTCAGAGGCGGCATTCTACACAGCAAAGGAATCACGCTGCGCTTCAGCAACACTATGCAGAGCTGAATCAATACAGCTGGAAAACATTTTGGGTTTAGGGTTTATTTGATTAAGTGAACATTGAATAGATCATATTTGCATCCAGCACATGTTCTCTTACACTTCTGGTCTACTTTGATCACAAATGAGTGACACTCGAAGTTAAAACGGGTTTATCAAAACAAGTTTGAAGGGGATTAAAGGAGAGCTACGGGTATCCAAATATTGCATCACAATCCTGTAACATTGAATTCATTTATTAATCTGGAGTGTCTTTTCACAGGCTGATCCCCAGCCAAGTACTGAATGTATAAATGCTCTACAGTGCATTTAGTAGGCTCACATTTTCTCTATTCTGCTGTTAATGTTATTTTCTGTTCATCTAAAAAACTGAATTTTAGTGTTGCATGTACCGTAAGGCACAACCATCGAGACATGTTTGAAATTTAGCATTCCATCTTACCAGACATTATGAAGGCTACTTTACAAAACCAAATAGATTAGGTAACACACCTACACTGGTAACCGTACGCTGTATTTGCGTACAATCATGTATTAAACTAAAAAAGGAGAGTGAAGTACTCCTTTCGTGGAAGCAGCAGTGGAAGCATAGTTTGGACAAAAAAAAAAAGTAAGAATCTCAGGAATCCTATCGGTTTTTAAGATTTGCAATCTGCACCAGTTTAAGTTTAAGTTTAACCAGAGAAGGATTTTTATTTATTTTTTTTCCCCACAGAACGTGATCCGTTTCTATCGCGAATAGTTTAGCAAAGGCCTCGCTTTGGTATTGCCATACGTTTTGGTTTCACACAGCAACAACTTACATATTTTTGCATGTTTTCATATTGACAGGCAAGGGGTGCATAGACTTTTGCACAGCACTGCATCATGGGTATTTTTAATGTCATTTATATGTAGAACCTCTGTGCAAATGTGCTTCCTGAGACTTTAAGCCTTTCAATTTGGTTTTATAAGAATCTACCTATTTGTTGCCTGCTTATGTTGTAAACACTAATTGGAAATTGCTGTTTTCAGTACATAGGGATCGGTGCAACATTAAGCCTATTTTTTTTTTTTTTAGAAAAGCATAAAATGTCAAACAAACTGACATTTGTAGAATATCTGCCATTAAATGTTGATTGAAAAAAGGCTTTGTGCTTTTAGTTGCACCAAGTGAGTCTGCAGCTGTTCTGCATGAGTAAGCAATGCAAACCAAGTTAAAATTGGCACGTATATAAAAATGAGTACACATTTGTACAAGATTGAGTGGACTATGTAGCTTTCAACGACTTTCAAATGACGTTGCATTTCCCTAGATGCTCGATTATTCTCTGACAACTTTGTAACATGGCTGATCACTGTAAAAACTTCATCTAAATCTGATCAGTTATTAATTGGTCTACATTTAAAGATTGTGGCGACCCAAGGTGGGGCAACAGGGAACAGTGCCCACCCCTGGATATAAAACTGGGCCCCCCTTTGAAATTTTTTTGGGAATGCCACTGCAATTGACAGAGAGAGAGAAAAAAAACAAAAAAAAAAACAAAACTGACCACAACACGTTGTTCTACACATGACAAACAACATGTGCATCTGGATAAATGAGAATAGAACGGAAAAGTCGATTCATTTCAGTCATGCAATTCACAAACTGACACTATATCTCCATCTGTCATTGTTAACCATTTTTAACATACCAGTATCAAACCCCATAAGTAAAACTAGATTGATATTGATTATTAGTTTTAATTTCGATTTCATTGCCGTTCCAGCATGTTTTGAGAGAAAGAGGAGGAGATTTGCCATGTTCAGGCATGTGACAATGATCAGCATACACCTTTATTGTCAGTCAACTGCACAGTTAAAATGTACAGACAGAGGGAGAGTTCATTGCAGGGCTACAATAATAAATAAAGAAATAAGAAGGATCAATACAAATATATACAGTAAAAATTTGAATGGGCCATTTTTAATTCTCGTGGGACATTTAATTGACGCAGAGAACCAACGTCAGCTGTGTGATTGTTTCTTCGTGGTTTTGAGACGGTATAAATAAAATTAAAAAAAACATTCGGAAATTTCAGTCATGGATCATAACTGACTATTAACATCGATACTGGTCCAAATGCATGGATCGGTGCAACTGACATATCATAGAGGTTCATGAAAAAAGAGCAAAGTATTGTCAGTGTTGTCATGATTATAGCTTACGGTTAAGAAGTACCTCAAATCTAGTTTCTCAGAAGATTATAATATCACATGAAAAAGCATTTTTAAAACAAAGCGGTTATCCTACTTAAAGAAATATGTTTGGTATACACTAAATACATTGCTTGGGCTCCTTTGGCCTAGCTGCATAAATGAGGTGTGGTATGACGGTGATTACCCAGTGACTTTGGGCTGTGTGAGACTATTCTCAAGGTTATAATCATTCCTGTGACTGGTGTGATTTTCCACTAGACTTTGTCTTTCCACTCAACTTTCTATTATGCTGATAACAGCAGCTGGCAGCTCATATATCAGTGTCTGTCAATGGATATCTGCTATTTGTTGAGTAATCATTATTTCCCATGAGTGTGTACTTCCTAACATTTTTGTATTCATATTTTTTTAATTATCTTGCAAGGAATTCTAAGTTTCTGAGAACCCACATAATCTCATCATAAAACAAGAAAGTGATGAAAACACGTATTTATGTTGGCAATTATTTATATTTTTAGCAACAAAAAAAAGTTTTAATCATGGCATTTGCACAAATGACAGTGTTTTACTGGTACAATGGTGATGTATAAGGAAAAAAAAACAGTGCATGAATCATGCAGTGTTCCTTGCATTTAATTTATCTTGCACTGTAAAAATGCGCCAGTTAAAAGTGTACAGCTGATATCAGTAGTGAACTTAACTGGGAGTTGGCTCAGGAGATAAAGTTTTATAAGTTGTTTGATAGTTACAAGTAGTCTGTAAATCAACTACACCTTCATAGAAATTTATTTTAACTCATAAAAACAGATTAATGCACTACTTTTCACATTAGTTTTTCACTTCTGGTCTTACTAAAATAAAACGCAGAGCTGTTACAAATGGCTAGTCAAATTCTTTAAAAACATAAATTCAAATAACGACGTTAGATGTATTTAATTTTGGGGGGGATAAAGTACTCGTTTGAATATGTTAAGTGTAAATGTTTTCCGGGTAGGTCCGTCGATGTCATATTTGAATGGGTCTATGGTTGGTTGGACTGAGGGTTAGAGGAAGCTTGTCCGCCCGGTAGTCGGAGCGGAGGAGGGGGACTCGACAGCGAGAGCTTCAGGCTGCGAGCGAGCCGCTGACGGACACCGAAATATCTCCACCAGCGGCACGACGAAAAGCAATAATTTCTCCTATGGTTCGCATTGAGTCACATTCAGGTGGGTCTAACATATGTTCTGACATCTATGCTACATATTTCGTGTAAAACAACCGAGCACAGGACGGTGTACCGCGACTGTGTACAAAGGCTTTCTTCGCCGGAGAAAATGCCGGGGCTGCAGCAGCCGGGAGGCCCGCTTGTGTCTTTCAAGTCGCCGACTCACCTCGCTTATTGCTCCACTGTTTCACACCATCCTAGTCTTTCTATTTCAAAAAACCCTCCTGCCGCTTTCTCTATAACGCCTTAACGACCTCTGCTCACGACCAGAGGCGTTATCGAGGGAGCAACGTGGGTTTTGACAACCGTGGCCGGTGCGAGGAAACATGGTTGCTCTGCGGAGTCTCCTACGGATGCACGCCGGGCATTGAAGCGGTCCGCGCCGCTAGAGGGTTACGGGGGCAGCCGGTGTTGCTCTGTAGCAGTCCAGGAAGGGATCGGGATGTAAAACAGACGCGGCGACATGTTTAGCTAGGCAATAAAAACAGCCGCCTGCTGATGTCGGGGGGTGTCCTTTTAAAACTTTCTTTGTAATATAGCAGACAAAGTTGGCACTCTACGATGTGACGTTTTTAAAACTCGGTAAATGCGCTTCTCGCCAGTTTTCAGCTGGGCGTCTTCGGAGACCAGCTGTGGTTTCGTGTCGCTGTTTTTACGCTTCGCTGGTTTGGTTTCAGCAGGTTGTGATCATCATTTGGGGTGGTGGTTGGAGTTCTGCGTGTTGGCTTTGCTCTTCGGACAAGTCAGCCGGGTTGTCTGTGCATACTGTGCTGGAAGGGTGGCTTTACCGTCGGGGCGGACAGACTGGAGTTTTCGGCACAGCGTCTCTTTTGCGGGGCAGATGACTGACTGAACATGTCTGTTCCCTTTCTTTTTCCACACACACAAAAAAAGAAAGAAAATGTCGTCTGATACTCACTGATCGGATTGTTTCTTTCATAACATTTATCTGTGGAGTAAAGCTAGTAGGAAGACTAATGCCTGTACCGTATGGAAGATGACTAATTTCATGTCTGATGAAGCATTCTCTGTGATCCTTTGACCTTCTATTTCCAACCAATATGCCGCTAAAAACCACATTGTCGACTTTTTATTTAGTTTTCTGGCAAAGTCATCCATTTTTTTAAAAACCTGATATTTCAACTATGGTCCTTTGGACTGTGAAAGAGAAACAGGCCCACAGGATCACAGAACCTCTACTATACTTATATACTTGAGATGCTTTCCTTCATATTCAAACTATTCAGCCAAAAAAAAAAAAGGGTTTTGCTTAAAATGCTCATTGCCGTTAAAGTCCACGTAGAGTTTAGCTAAATGTAACTGTTATGCTTGTGATGGTTGGACAGGAAATGATTTATTCTGACATACAGCCCCAATAACTAGTTTGCATATAGATAACATCCAATGATTGTTATGGGGACTTGGCAGCTCCCATGATTCCATTCTTTGCTGCAATTCTCTACCATTGGGTTTTGGAGGCTTTGTTGACCTCCCTCTCTATTTTCTTCACTGTATGTAATAATATAATCCACTAAAAGAAACAGGTCACTATCTACCTTTACACCCAAGCAGGTAAGCCTGAATTTCCCTCTTAGGAACAATAAAGTTCACTTCAATTCTGTCCTATAAACCTTAACGTCATTTCTGAGTCGAGAGTCCACTTCCTAGACAGGCAGTTAGTTTCGGTCTCTGGGTCTAACTAATGTAGATTCCTAAATATAAAGTGAATTAATTACAAGAGTATTTAATTCAATTACTATGAGTTTTTGACAGAACTTCACCTAAAAATCTTGAACTGTCCCTTTAAAGATGAACAACAATGTGCCTTAAAATTGTATAAAAGGCAACAACAAGATGATTTTTTAACATCACATATATCAGATCTAAACTTGCAATCCAGAACGTTCTGTACACCAGCAAGGTGTATATCTGCAAGTCAGAGCATGCGGATTTGCACACGCATACACACAAAAAACAGAAATAAGAGAGGGCAAATTTATAGCATGGTAAAATAATGTGCAGCTAATAAAAATGGTGTACTGACTCAAAGAAATGTGCAACTGAGTTAAATAAATAAAAAAATATGCAAAATGTGTACGTAAATCTGTGCATAACAAACTATTTACAAGAACTGCAAAAAAACATGTACAAAATGTATGTTAGATGTGCAAATAATATCAGGAATGTTATTTGAAATTAGAAAAACTAAAACAAAAAATGGTTACAACAATAATGCTATTTTATGAACCTGTAAACTGTCACCATGTTCACATTAAGTAAACCAATTTAATTGTTTTTTAAAGCAGCTTGGAGGCTGTGCAACCCTGATAATCTTCCTGTGCGAAACAAACTCTTACAGTGTAGCTTGTAAAGTATTTCTCTGGTCTAATGAACTAGCTAATTAAAAGTAAAGTAGTATAAAAAACAATGTTTTATTCAATTTTACATACCCCTACTTTTCTGTTTGACCAGGAAAGCTTTACATGCTCTGTTTGACACCGGACGGTCGTTGGTGGCGTACCACATTCAAGCTTAATTTTTTTTCTATGTAAATATTTGTCAGCTTCCATATAACCACCCACGCCAAACACCTGGGCTCCTCTCAGGCTAACTGTTCTCCAAAATCAACAAGTCTGCGTTTATACTTAATTAGTATTCCAAGAGAGCTGTCTAATACGATGGCAACTAATAAACTTTAGACACAACCTCACGTAAAAAAAGAAGGAAAATAAAACAGCCATCCCTTTTAAAACAGTGAATGAACGTAAGCTAATCATATGTGTAATCTAAAGCGTGTTTAGTATCTAATTTTATTTACCTCATTACTGCGATACAGTTCTCCTTTCATATTTTGTTGTAAACGCCTGTCAGATTGTATTCGTGTGCATACAAACCGTCATGCTGTGTAACACAGGGATCACATACCACGAGTTATTTTGCCAGACGTTGCCCCTAACTTGTCTGACTGGTCTCCAAGTTAAACGAAACCACCAAAACACAAGTGAGGAGCAACAATGAAAATCAACTGACCCTGCAGCGACAGTGCAGCGTTTCAACGTTACTGTTGTGTAAAACTGGTGCAGTGTGTGTGTGTGTGTGTGTGTGTGTGTGTGTGTGTGTGTGTGTGTGTGTGTGCTGTCATTTTTTTGTAAGTTTTTCTTTGCATGATAAACGAACCATCTCCTGTTTCACAGTACGCTTTTTTTTCTGACACGAGTATAGATCAACTTCATTGGCTAGATCAGTTTGATCATGCATATTATGCATCTTTTCTATACAGTGCGTTCCACATTTAAATAAATTAATTATTATAAATTATTGTTATGGAGACCTGATGGCTGGCTCAAAACAGTGAGGTTCTGTTTCCTGTGAAGCCGTCTTTGTTACAGTTCAGGTTGTTTAAGGAATGTATCAAAAAGCTCATCTCAATGCTGTGATATTGCATATCACATAATCATTTGCATGTGTTGCTAGAGCCCCTTAAATTTCTCATCAATATTGAATTTAGGGTCGAGACTTTACAGCATTGATTTTGATTAATTAATAATATAGGTTATAATATGACATGCTCAAAATTTGAACCCAATGAATAATTTTTTGTTTTATTATTATTTCTGGCTAGAACTTTTGTGTTGACACATCTCCTGTAATGCACAAGTGACATCCACAAATAACAAAGATAGACAACAAAGCTGCTTCTCTTGGCCCACTGGGGGTAGTTTTTGCTTCAAAAATCCTCATATGAGATGGTGTAAAAGACTATTGTTGTGCAAAAAGGAGTTAGCCTATCACTGAAGCTTATCTAGCCTGAAATACCATTGTCAGTACAAAATATGTTGCTGCAAGCACAGACATCCCCAACGCTAATGTCAGCATCCACAGACCACATAGAATTATTTTTTTATAAGAAGTTACATGGATGATCAGGATTCCTGAAACGGATATAATAGCGCTGTTCATCAGTCTGATGTTTTAATAAGCTAAATAACACTAAACACAATAAATGTCTTTACATTGAACTAACATGCCTATTTATTTAATAATTTAGCAGCTAAAATGGTTTTTGAATTGAGAATGCTTCATAGTTTATCTATGATCTTTGATTAAAATGCAGTTAATTACATACACTTATTAAACTTGATTAAAAAAATCACCTCTAAATGAAATATATTTCAAAGTCTTTTTTTTATCATTTTTTTTCCTCCTCAATGTATTGTTGACATAATTTCTGTTTCTGTCTTCCACCCCCAGACTGGACCATGTGACTGTTGTTGGAGGCTGTTGCCCTCTGATGCTCGAGGATCTCTCCACACTCCTCTAGAATGTATTTGATGAATGTACCGCCTGTCGCAGCGACGGAAACAGAATGGAGACGATGCGGAACACCTGGAGGCTATAGCCTTCCAGTTTGCTTCAATGACTCTGACACGGAGTTGTCCACCAGAGGCACACCAATCTCAAATAAGGTCCAGATGATCATAGAGAGCCTCAGGAGTAGCCAGTCCTCACTCGAGATGGGCGATGAGATTGAGGCAAACATGCTATCGGGACAGGATCGCCATACGCAAGTGTGCAAGGCTGCAGTGGGTAACTACGTGGGAGCCAAGTTGAAAACAAAAAGGCCCACTGAAAGCCCACACGTCCACTTTTCTTCCACAACAAACCATGATAGCAGCGACTCCGACAGTGACGATTCAGTAGACAGAGGAATTGAGGAGGCAATAATGGAGTACCTGAAAGAAAAGGATGGTCACAAACGCAAGGCAGGAACATCTTCCACTTCCCATCAGTCGTCCAAAATTCCAAGGAAAAATCCATTGCCCTTTGAGTTTGCCAAGCAACACTCTGAAGGCAACTCGTCCTTCATATCCAGTGGAAAGTTCCCAGTAAGTGTGAAATCGGAGACTCCTATCACAGCAGCTGCTATACCTTTAAAAAAGTATATCAAGAATAAGGCTTCGCGGGATGAAAACATTGAGGTGGATAAAAGTTCAGCCAATAGCTTACTCAGTTCTGAAGAACAATGGAAGAGTCCCTCTGAAACAATGAGGTTCTTCAACAGCACTCTAACTTACCCAGTAATGCCAAAGATGGAGGAAGACCTGAGTGATTCCAGTAGTGATGATGGCATCGAGGAAGCCATTCAAAGATACCAGTTAGAGAAAAATGAGCAAAGCAAAAGGGAAGCCTGTAATCCACAAACATTCCAAGAAGATTCTGACTCCACCAGCGATGATGGGATTGAAGAAGCTATCCGGAGCTACCAGCTTGAGCAACAGAAAGAGAATAGCCCTCAGAAGCAACTGTTCTGCAAGCCGAAAGCCCCTATCAAGTTAGCGGTACATGCCACTGGAAGTACAAACTCTGATGACGTGAAGAAAAACAAACTGAAGAGGAAAAAAGTTAAACCAGGGAAACAGACTCAATCTCCATTTGTTTCCAAACCCAAGACTTCACTGTCATTCAACCCCAAGATCAAGGGAAATGGACTCCCTTCTTCAAAAGCAGAGACTAAAGAGCAGTCAGCTCCTGCTCCTTCCAAAGTTAACACCACAGCAGAACTGATGTGTGCTGAAGCAATACTGGACATTTCCAAAACTGTAATGCCTGGAGCCTTCCATCAGGGCATTGGCCTTGGCACGTGTGCTCCAGCTCAACCTTCCACAATGTCCTCTCTTCCTGACAGACACCGATATGAAGAAAGCAACGACAGTTCCATTGACAGTGAGGATGGGATTGAGCAAGAAATCAGGAAATTTCTTGAGCAGAAAGCCCAGATGCACAAACAGCCGCCCACTGTTGAAGAGCCTTGTGGTGGTGTTGATCCAGAGAAGGGGAAAGGAAAAGATGCTGCTACTCAACAGAAATCACAAAGGCTGTCTTTAACGCAGAAAAGAAAACAGAAGGAGAAAAGCGTGACTGTGGCGAACATGTCGGGAGCTGATGACAAATGTAAAGAAACTACTGAGCACGCACGAGAATCTAACGCCTTGACACTTCCACAGAGAAGTCAACCCCAACCAAGCACAGCGTTACACCAGGCAGACCAAAGCGGAGACAAAAGCAGTTCACTTGACAGTGACGAGGACCTCGACACTGCGATCAAAGACCTGCTAAAGACAAAAAAGAAATCGAAGAAAAAGATCAAAGACACGAAAAAGAAACACAGGAAGTGCATCAAAGATGAAGAACCGCTGATGGGAAATGCTTTACACAACAGAAAGTTCAAACACGAGCCTGGCTCCAAGTGTAGTGCTTTGAAAAAAGTACACGGGGGCGACGATGACGTAAAAGACAAGTGTGGATTCAGTAAAAATAATGTCTCACAACAAAGGCAAATGGATAAATGTAAGGAGGGTGATGCAGCAGACATCGTGGGAGGGGAAAGACAACACGCCCAGTCACTGCAAACTGTTGAACCCCTTTATCGAACTGACGATGAGAGCAGCTCAGTAGACAGCGATGACAGCATCGAGCAAGAGATAAGAAGATTTCTGGCTGAGAAGGCCAAAGTTTCCACAGGAGACAAAGGTAATGATGGATCTTTGTGTAGAAACGGATCCCCTGTGGTTCAGGAATCAGAGGTTCAATTTCCACTTAAAGACTTCAAACCGGAGACTCAGCTGGCTGAGATTTCTCCGAAACACATCAGTGGTGTCTCTGCATCTCCAGTAGGGACCCAACAGAGGTTCTATCCTGAAATCTCGTCTGCCAGCCCACAGTCACGTGCTTCTTCGGTCCAGTCCTGCAGTCCCAGTCTTCTGGAGCCTGCCGATGGCGCAGGGGCGATGAAGAACCAGCAAATGAGGCCCAACACTGCCAGAGATGGCCTAATCAATGGCAGCCAACAGGCGGACAGAGGTCAACCAGCTTCAAGTCCCAACTATGCTCGCTCCCTTGCAGAGTCAATTAAGTGGCGCCAGAGCCTGGGGCTTCCAATTCCCGACCCAAGGGCTCTAAGCCGGACTCCTTTTCACATCACCTCTTCAGAGAGACGGGACACTTCATCAGACAATAGGGACCTAAAATCACAGACTCCGGCCGCCGGCTGGTGTTCTTCAAGGAGCAGCAGAGGGCCGTTTTCTGCCTCTACAGAGACAGATGGAAATGTCACGGCTAGACCCCCCGTTTTGAAATTTTTCTCTGCTGCTAGGCAGCATTCAAAGATGACCTTTACACAGAGCCTTACGCCTGGCAACAGGTCCCAGTTCTCCATGGAAGAAGGGCGGGCGAGTACGGTGCATGTGCCTAAGGACAAGAGTGTGTTTGTAGAGCTGGAGTCTAACAGGACCAACCATGTCCAGGTTCAAAGCAGGGAAAGGAGTGAGGGAAAGGAGAAGGCAGACTCACTGAGAGAGCGAAAAAGAGAAGGCAAGAGCACGAAGATGGATGATGAAGGAGCTGATCAAGACAGAAAGGATGAAGAGTTTATAGATGAGTCAGATTGTGAATCAGACAGCAGGAGAGATCCAGATAAGATGCAGGGCTTTCCAGCATTGTAAGTATTTGCTTTGATCACTATTCCTTAACAGCATCATAGTTCTATATGTTAACTTCCTAATGTTGCCCTGCTAATCGATATCATATTTCTTAAGCTCATTCATGTACAGAATCTAAGGGAATACTTGTTAATATATCTAAACAAAACAAAACATGCTCTTTTTTATATATAAAATGTGTAACACAGTGGCACCAATACATTTTTGTGCTCTAATATTATTTCATATCCCTAATCCTTTGAAAAGCAATACAATGGAGTTTTGGTACAAGAAGAAGTTGCAACACCAAGACAATGTCATAATAACTTAAAAAAAAAAAAAAAAAAATTGGGCTGATCTTTTTTATATTACCACTTGGGAATGCAGGGTAGCAAAATGATTTTAAAAGTATTACATGAAACGAGTATATTTGGAGAGATCTTTCATATGGAAGAGTCGTGACAGGCTTTAAGTCAAGATTAACCGTGTATTACTTTATTGTTTTCATTCATCATACATGCAGCAGATAAAATGTAATGTTTTTCTCTGTCAAGTCAAAATAAAACTAAATCTGGGATAAAAATAAAACAGACCAGTGAGCAAAAATGTATTATTATAGTAAATCATTGTGAGTTGATTTAAAAATAGCCTTTAACTAAATTCTCCAGGAAGAGAATTTACTGGTTTTTACCCACATTTATTCATCTGTTTATTATTTTTCCCTCACCAAACCCTTTCCAGTGTTGAACCTGAGCTATTGCTCGCCTCACAGCAGTTTTTTTTTTTCATTTCCACTAGCAAAATAGGATGCCTGTGTCATAGGAAAATTTGGCATATTTAACCCCAGAAGGACAGAAAACCATAAAATACAATCTTATGAGCCACATGTTTAAAATATAAATTACATTTTCACTTTATTTAATTTTTCTGTGCTTTCTTTCAAAAATATAGTACAGTACTGTACAACTCAAATTTGTGAGCAATTCACAGTCACAGATTTTTGAACTCAAGCAGCTGACATTTAAAAATTTGTTTGCTAAATATGGAGAAAAATCTGAATTTCTGTAGTTAAAACTCTCTTAGTTCTGTGATCCTTTACAGAAACTTATAACGGAGTAGAGGGAAGGACAAACATCTACTAAGGGACATTTTTTGTAACATGGAACTGAGCTCATTTTTTTAAAAACGTAAAACCAAAGTGGTTTTTAACTAAGTTTATAAAACTAACTCTAAAAACTAAGTGTAGAAACTGCCTTGGTTTAGCATTAGAACTGCTTTGATGGGGGAAAACAAACAAAACAGAGGTGGCTCTTTTCTACACTGAAGGCCTGACCAGATCGACTTCAGTTCTTTGAAAATACACAAGATAAATGGGTTATGACATGTCTGTGACGTTAATAAACCACCTCTTTGTATTTTTATTTCTTCATTTTCTTGTGTCTGCCACAAGTGGTCTTATCATCATAACCACACAAAATCAAAACATTGCATATTTTTGCTTCTAAAGATCTGTTCAGGTTTTATTTCTTCCATGTGCAAAACCCTTTTTGAGCGAAACGAGCTCAATAAAATGTAAAACAGAAATCTGTAACGTGATTGAATTGCTTGTATTTTGAACAGAAAAGAGAATTACTTCTACTGCTGCTAAAATAAATAATGCTACATCTTGGTTATTGTAGTTTGGTAATATTATCCATTGCCTTTATTTACCGTGTGTGGTTTTTGCGACTGGGAATATTTCAAAAACGGGACACATTTGTCTTTCCTGTAAGCAAGATGAATGTGTAGCAACCTTCCTTCCGCCAGCTGACCGGCAGTGTGCAGCACCGGTCACTCTGGCATCTGATTAACGGGACATTACAAAATGGAAATGACGAGAAATTTCTTGATACCAGGTATACTTTCAACATGACTAAGGTCTTGAAACAACCAGATGTTGTTGTGTATAATTGTATGCTTTAAAGTCATTTACAGCTCTGCTGCCGAGGAACGCCACTAACAGTGTCAGACGTTTGTAACCGCTACGATGAAGATTGTTGTTCCAGATTCCACTGAAACCTCGCCATCGACCCCCTCTGTCTTACTGAATGTGATACGTTATTATGTGCTCGTTTCTTTGTCATATCAAAGATTTTCTTTGTGACAAAAAGCTATTTATTTTTGTTTATTGAAAAAAAAAATGGAATCATTACTGAACATGCTGTGCATTGCCAGACTTTTTTTGTAAATATTTTTTAACTTTTTTTTTTTTTTTTTCATTCTTTGGATTAAAAAAAACAATTTTTGCTGTATCTTTTAAGTGTGAAATAAAGAGTCGAGTCTGAACATAATTGGGTTTTGTTGCAATTAATTCAGATTAATTGGCCATTAAAGATGGCATGTTGAAGGAATAAGATGTTTGTGGTTTGACCGACATTCTGCTCTGCCTCATTCAGGTCTTTGTCCAGAGAAATAGATCCTGGCCTCACTATAAGTCCATGCATAGCTCTTACGTCAGAGGAAAGAACCAAGGTGTCCAACAGGAAGTTACTGGTTAGGAAATGCATGAAGGTACAAATTCTCCAAAGACGCAAATTTTGAGTGATTTGTCATCAAAATCCATAGAATAAGAGTTGTGTTTAATCATGCTTTCAGGGGAATTGTCCTCTCACTTGTTCTTCTGCGCATACGGCAGCCCTGCAGCATGTCAAAAGAAAGCTTCGCTTTGTTCCAGTGAGTTTACCAGCAGCAGTTTCTCCAGTGAAGATCAGAATCTATAAAAATGCTCCAAAATGTCTGTCCTTTATTTTTTTTTTCTTTGCAGGCGAAAAAAGGCAGGCAACTCGGTTTAACAGGATAACGTTTGGTTTTCCCTGTTGTATGTTATATTTGAAGTTAGCAAGTCTTGATCGTTAAACATATTTTAAGTTCATGTGGCTAACATAGGTTCATAGGCAATTTTATGCATCCAAGTCTCAGTTCAAGTTTTTCTTTGATGTAGAAAAAATATTGCTTTTTTTCCCCAAGTTTTGCGTTTTTAAAGAAAGTTAAGGTTCAGTTGTTAATAGGAAATGGTGTCCATTTTTTTTTGGTTTTGTCCATGTTAAGAGGGTTTTTTTTTTTTGTTTTTTTTTTCATTTTTCTGTCTGTTATACTTGTACATGTATTTCATTTCATATTCACTGAAATATTCTTTATTTTAATTTTAGTCACTGCTCTTTAACTTTATGTTGAGATTCTTATTTTTGCAATTTGGAACTTTTTTTGCATCAGTATTAAGTTACTTTAAGTGATGATTTTATTTTACTTTAATTTAGCTTTCCAGATGCTAGTCATGACTCATGATTTTGTTTTGTCCTTGTTTACTTTTTTGTTTGTTGTTTTTTTTTTGTTTTTTGTTTTTTTCAAATATCTTAGTCTATTTTATTCATTGACTATTTAAAATTATTTTTATTTAAATGTATTATGTTTAGGACATGCTTATAATGTTTTATTTGTAATTCTATGTTTTATTAAAAGTTTTAGTGATGTCACGTTGTTTGCTCGACACAAAATTTTGACGTTCAACAAAAGAATAGCACTGTGGAAGTTGTAGTTTTACGTGGTGTGACGCGACAAAACGTCCCCTTTACGGCACAATAAACTACAATCACGCAGGCGCACTTTGTTGACCTTCTTTTGCTGTGAAGCATGGCTACCCGGGCGCTTACAAAAGGTATGTACATGAAAACAGTACTTTCCTGTGTGTAGAAAGCTTCATGTTGGTGTCCTAAGCCTTCTAATTAGGAACACTTTCATCCTTTTTTGAGCTTTGGTTTCTCCTGTAAGCGTTGTGCGACAGGACAGAACAGGAAACTGTACAGCTACTTCTAGTGTGTCAGTTTTCAGTCTTTCTCCTTTTTCTTGTCCAGTATTAACCTTCATTTATGCCTTACGTTCAGGTCTGTTGGGATTGCGCCATGTTCGGGGTCCCACAGTTAAATTATCCAACAGTGGACATCAGTTTGCCACCGCATCTTCCATTATATCACCTGAACCGCAAACTTGCTCCGTCAGAGGTGAGTTTCTACCTGCTAACAATGTCTGTACGCATAACATTTTCCCAGCTAAAGCCCGTTTTAACCATTCCAGATAAAATGCTGGATCTACCACTAGAGAAACAGGATCTTTTCCGGGTGTCGGAGCTGTTTACTGTGAAGGACTTGTTCGACGCCAGAGTGCATCTTGGACACAAGAAGGGCTGCAGGCACAGGTTTGTAGGATGTGATTTTTCTGTAGAATATAAACCTCGCTAGAAACCCAATATGTGACTTAGGCATGTAACGGTACAGAAACCAGTTGGATTATCTGTGTTGTTTTAATGTTAAATCAAGTAAATGCAGAAATAAGTACTTCAGCTGCCAGTCTTTTGGGGGTATTTCTGTACCAAATTTGCACGGCTTTTAAGTTCTTCAAAATAGCTCAATAAAGTTTTCCCCAAAATTTACAGTTGAAATACGTTTTAGGCCATTCTTAATCTGATGTAAATCATTCAGTACTAGCCCAGGTTGTATGTTGTCCTGCTAAAAATGAATCTCCTCAGTTTTTCTGTTCCGGGATTTCTCCATACAACTTCCTAGCAATGCTACTGACACTGACACATAGCATTGTGCGTGAAATTGGCTTGTTGCTAACTGTCAAGGGTAATGCTAGTGTGTTTCTAGTAATATGTTATCAGCTTCCCTACTGTTCTGTAAGGGCCTGATTTGTGGGATGCATGACCTGTCATCAGATTTTCACACCTGAGTTCTAGATTTCTGCAGCTCTCTCTCATTTGAAGAGAACAGCCATCTTTTTGTCAAATGCCTCGTACTCTTTCTATTATTTAATATGGATTGAACTGACCTACATCAGATGTTCAAAACTTGCACAATTGCTATGTAACTTAACTTTGGTTTAAACACCTCCAGAACTTCCTCACTGACCCGACACCAACACTTTCAAAGGTTCTTACTTGTAGAAAAAAAAATGCTTGATTTCATTTCCTCTTCAAAATTATGCACTACTTTGTGATGGTGTATCATACAAATTGTCATTGTGTCACAAAAATGTAGTTTAGCCAAGTGACTCTAATCTACTGTTGAATGACCATCATTTCGGCCATTTTTATATTATTAAAATTCCTCATTGGGGAACATTTAGAGTACCAACGGGACATACAATATGCTGAAATAAAGGGGCACAAGCTCTTTTTGTGGTGTTTCATGGCTTAAATAAATCTACCTGTCCTCCTTAACAGTGGCGTTAAATGTCCCTTTTGTTACCAAAGCAACCATGCAGATCACCTCGGAAACACATTCATGAAACTAATCTGTTCATTTGCAATTCTAGTATAGAAGACAGACCTGTTTTGAAAGCCAAAGCAATTCCTTGTTAACTTCCCAGAATGATTGTACAAAGTCACAAAGTGCTTTTTGTACAGGAGAAAGGAACCACTTCTGTCCTGACCTGAATGGATGTGTACAAAAAATAAAAAGGAGCGCATGGCTGAAAGATTGCACACTGTGTGTTTGTGTAAATGAATAAAAGAAAATCCACTTGTGACTAACATGAAATTAAAATTAAACAGTACGAAATGACAGGATGTTATTTTATTTTTCATTTGAAACCAAGTGGAGCTTCTTAGAATGTTAAAATATGCAGAGCATGGCAAAAAAAAACAAAAAAAAAAAAAACATTCATACTCAGTTATTTAGATCAGAAAACATGGCTAAAAATTAGCATTAGCTTTCTAAAAAAAAAGTTAAAGTTTTTTGAGTGTTTCTCATGACGGCAACATGCACTCCTTCCTCTAGGCTCATGGAACCTTACCTGTACGACTCCAGCTTGGACTACGACATCATCGACCTGGACAAGACGGCGGAGGACCTCCGGCGAGCCCTGGACAAGACGGCTCACACCGCGTACGGCGGCGGCATCATCCTCTTCATCAGCCGCCGCCGCCAGTTCTGCCACCTGGTGGAGAACACGGCCAAGCAGTGCGGGGAGTACGCGCACACGCGCTACTGGCAGGGGGGCCTCTTCACCAACGCTCACATCCAGTACGGCCCCGGCGTCCGGCTGCCCGACCTCGTCGTCTTCCTGTCCACGCTGAACAACGTGTTCCAGCAGCACGTGGCCATCAGGGACGCCCGCAAGATGAACATTCCCACCGTCGGCGTGGTGGACTCCAACTGCAACCCCAGCTTGATCACCTACCCCGTGCCAGGGAACGACGACACTCCGGTTGCCATGGAGCTGTACTGCCGCTTGTTCAAGACGGTCATCAACAGAGCCAAAAACAAACGAAAACAGATGGAGCTCCTCCACAGCCTGTCAGAGCCGTCGGAGCCCAGCTCATGAGTCGTGTTTAACGAGAGATGATGATGCAGTTTTAAAAAAAGAAGAAAAAAAAACAAACTGCAGCTCGTATTGTATTATAACTTCTTTCTTGCATGGTTGACTTCACAGGACTGTGTGTATGTTGCTCATTAAAAAGAAATCTTGTTACTGTAATAGAATTTTTCTCATAATTATTCAAGTCAAATTAATCACATTTCAGCAAAACGGTTCAAAGTGCTTTACATCATGAAAACATCGTACGGTCTCCAATTATGAAACAACCAATAAACATGAGATTTTGTGAAAGTCCATCATAAATACACATCAAACCTTTGATCAATGTTCCACTTACTATTAATCAAAGACAGATGTAAACAGTTGGGTTTTTAGCCATGTTTTAAAGGAACTCAGTTTTTTTTGTTGTTGTTGTTTTGCCGTTTTCTGAGAGTTTGTTCCACGTGAGAGGAACTGAATCTCCATGTGTGCTTCTGGTTCTGGGGATGCAGAGCAGACCACAACCAGAAGACCTGAATGGTCTGGGAGGTTGATACAATAACAGATATTCGATGTGTTTTGATGCTGAGCCATTCCAGATGACATCTAAGAATTCATGCTGCAGTAAATGTCTATTTGTTTTACAATTCCTCATTAATCAGATCTCACTGATTTATTTTCATCAAATAATAAATACCTAGTGCAAAAATGTCTTTCTAATAATGCATATAACAGGAGGAAAAAAATAAATCAAAGTTGAATATGTACTGCTGGAAGGATAGTTTGTCTACAAGGCTGTACTGATTTAATAAGTCATTGAAAATCTGCCTAAATTGGCGTAATATATGTTAGAGTAATCACTACAGCTTTAATCTAAGCAGATAACCTAGAAGATTTTTATTTATTTATTTATTTTTTTCAAAAGAGAAAGATTCTGAACTTTTTACCTAGCAAGATGAGTAACAGCTCTGGGATTTCAGTGATTTAAAAAAAAAAATTTTTTAGGTGGGGGTCGGAATGATGAAATAATATGCAATTTTATCAGTCCGGAAGATAGATAGCAATGTGAGACTTTCATGTCTAACAACACAAACCCACCTTACTGGTGGTAGCTGTATAGTTGGGCTCTGGTTTACCTCCAGAGGTACTGGTACAGAGTAGAATAAATAAGAGGCATAAATAGAACTTTACCTAAAATCATAGAGAAATGATTGAAATTTTGCCAAAAACTGATGTTCCCACATAAACACGTTATTTTTGGAGTGGATAAAGGAAGCTGACATTATAAGGTCTGGAATTAAACCTCTTAAAAATGTATTATTATTTTTGCTTGTTTTTAAGTCTGCTAAATTTAATTTATGCAGATATAGAGGCAAAAATAATTAATATTTGATCCTTGTCAGGTATAATTTTAAATTATGACTCTTTATGCATGTTGTTCTGGATTTAGAGAATTACTATAATAATGTATCAACGTTTTTGGTGTTTAATAGTAAAAACTAGGTGTGCGGCGTCAATGCTTGACTTGTCGCAACTGTTTGGTTGCTTCCGGCTTCCGTAGTTTAAACTCTGTTCTGTAACCACCAGGGGGCTGAAATATGGGCGAAATGACGGCGTGGTGAGTAAGGTCAGCGTGGTAATAAAATAAAGTTAACATTGCGGTTTTCCCCCCCCCCCCCCCCCCCCCCCCCCTTTCATTTTACAACAAAAAACACACCCCTTAAAAAAGGAAGAACCTAGTG
>NW_015114124.1:81515-104229 GCF_001443285.1 Poecilia latipinna
AAGGTAGGCTGGTAAAAAAAAAAAATTTACATTTCCGGTTTTCCCCCCCCCCCCCCACTCACGCAGATTTACATTTAACACAATAAGCACGTCGCTTAAAAGAGTGACATACGTAGTTGCAAATACCGGCTAGAAACGCTGAGAATTATAAGTCCGCGCAATCTATATGTATTTGTTTAACCTTCCTATATTCATGTAATTAATGTTAAAGTCGAAGTTTGTTCACGTACAACAGTTGGTCGTGCAGGAGTAATTCCTCTTTTGGTTGTATTGTCTTTGAAAATCGGACATTTGTTGCTAAACACTTAAACAACAGGTTGCTTAATCTGGGATAAAGTGTACTTATTAATTATTTTTAGCTGGTCATATTTTTATTCTTTATTTAGACCTGCATATATCACTTCACCTGTTAAATTAGTAACAGAATCGACTAGCTGCTGTGTGCGCATAACCTCCATGCCGCACGAGGCTGCTGAAAATGTTCCTATTTATAAATCCATGTGAACAGAAATATGAAGTGAAGTGAAGTGGCCCCTTCGAACCCAGTGGTTTTAAAATAGAGGAAATGACTTGCAGTCCGCCACCGTATTTAAGTATGTTTAGAAAGTTTTATTATTATTATTATTATTATTATTATTAGTTTTTTTTGTTGCAATGATTGTGGAATAATGAATCCGAATCAATCTAAAAAATAAGAAATTAAAGAAGGTTACAATCGTGGAAACTCACATTGTGATTATTGTCGTAAATGGGGGTTGGGGGCTGGAAAGAAGTGAGAGAACATTGTTACAATTATAAAATGTAAAGACTGCTCACACCAGTACCTTCTCTGGCACCATATACAGGTTTAAAATAAAACCCTATCTATCTAAATCACTCTCAACTTATTTATTTGTTGATTGATTCATTTCTTTGGGGCTATAGGGATATCGGAGTGCATTAGATCTTTGCTAGATTTCAGTTGGGACTATACTTTGCATTCTTGTACAATTCCTGTAATGTGCCTTTAAAACAATGTGAACCCCTTGAACTTTCTTTAAAAAATTCTTTCACATTACAACCCTTACGTTTTTTGCCACCTTTTATAGGTTTTCTTTTTACCCTGTATTTCGCTCTGACCGACTTGCTACAAATAAAGAGCATTCCCACAGCATGATGCTGCCACCACCCTGTGTTAGTTTAGAGCAAATTTGGGTCTCATCCAGACAATGAATAACCTTAAAGGGGCAGTTGTGCGAGAATCCATTGATAAAACTACACATTAACAAACTGTTGAAATGTTAATAATGAGTGTGTCTTAAAATTAAATGATGTTCCACACATTTTCACGTCGATGTAACTTGCTAGCACACAGACAAGAACTGCTTTGATTTGATTAATAAAATTATTATATTTAAGCACAAAAAAAAAAGCGTGATGAATAGTGGATTTTATTTAAGGGAGAACATAGAACAAAATTAGTTTTATTTTTTTCTCTTAATTATCCACGGACAATTATTGTTTTGATCTGTCATGTAAAATATACTGCTCAAGAAAATAAAGGGAACATTTCACTTTAATTTTGTGTGTGGCTCCAAATCCAGGCCTCCATTGGTTAATAAATTTGATTTCCATTGAAGATTTTTGTGTGATTTTGTTGTCAGCACATTCAACTTTGTACAGAACAAAGTATTCAATGAGAATATTTCATTCATTCAGATCTAGGATGTGTTATTTGAGTGTTCCCTTTATTTTTTTGAGCAGTATATATTTGTCACCATCATTGTCAAATAAATTTTTCAACCAGTCAATGCCATATTAATTCCAATATATTGTGACTTACTAGAACTAGAATACATCCAAGTTGTTGGTTGTAATATGAAAACTCAAGCTAATATGATAACTTTTTTTTTTCTTTTATTAAATGAGAAAGCATCTCCTCATGCTGTGCTGCTGCTTCTCTTGCAGGGAAATGTGCTGTAAAGCAGATGCGTCGCTTTACCCTCACTCGAACCGCTGAAGCCGGTGTGGAAGGACCGCATCTCACTGAACGGTAACTGGCTCACGGCCGTAGATAAACGGTCACCGTCGCCCCTTGAGACGCAGCTCGGCCTAAAGTGGCTCTGCTGCGCATTAGGTGGGCGGAAAGTAAACAGGCTCTCGATAGCTTAATTCCCCCGTTGTTCAGTGGGTTTTGAGTATGGAACCGGGCTGGATAATAATTATTGCACACACACAAAAAAAGATGCAACAATGTTCTTTGTTGATTGTTTTCCACTCATGTTTTGTTTATCAAAGAAAATTTTTTAAAAAAACAGGAGCTGGTCGTTCGGTATGGTCCACCTCGGCCGGGACAGGTATGAGCTTGAGGCTCTTGAGTCAACCAAGACAATACTTGTGAATGTGAAACAGAAAAGTTTTAATTTTCCCTTTTCATTCTGTTTCCGCAGATGCTCTTCCAAATGGATTCCAGTTCTGACGAGAATCATTTGAAGACAGCAGCAAAGCGGTGTTAGTGGAAAATTCACAGAGATAAGGAAAACGGTAGATATTAGTTTCTGCGATAGCGGCAAGACGGCTCAAACTGTGTGTGTTAAATCAATATTATTATTATTGTTATCATTTGGTGTTTAAACTATTACAATAGGCAGAAGTTTTTTTAGAGCTGATTTTTTGCTATTTTTTGATCCTAATACCTGAGTATCGTAAATCCAGTCCACATAGTTTTACATATATCTATCATTCATATATATATATATGCTAAATCAATAAAAAGTTCATATATTTTTACTCTTGTCATGTTTTCCTTTTGCATGATCAATTCAGTGTATTCAGTGTTTTAAGAAACAAAATATGTTTTACTGGTGAGCTCACAGGGCTACACAGTGGTGCAGTTGGTAGAGCTGTTGCCTTGCAGCAAGAAGGTTCTGGGTTCAATTCCCAGCCCCGGTCTTTCTGCATGGAGTTTGCATGTTCTCCCTGTGCATTCGTGGGTTTTCTCCGGGTACTCCGGTTTCCTCCCACAGTCCAAAAACATGACTGTCAGGTCAATTAGTTTATCTAAATTGTCCCTAGGTGTAATGTTCGTTAGCTGGAGATGGGCACCAGCACCCCTCCTGTCCCCACTAAGGGACAAGGGTGTAAAGAAAATGGATGGTGAGCTCACTCTTGGTGGATTGAAAGATATTTAACAACAAACTGCAATGCCACTGAAATGTTTATTCATTTCAATAATGGAATTCAGACTCAAACTTTTTTTGACGGCAGAGTGATATTTTTCAAGCACTTTTTTTTTTCTGTGCAATTCGATTGTCGTAGCTTAAAGCTAACAAAAAAGCCAAACTTTGCAACAATTGCGCAGACTGCTGACATGGCAGTTATCCAGAGCGGTCAATGACTCGCTACCCACCACAAGGTCGTTGCTGAAGGAGACGTTCTGTTTACGGGGCCGCGTGAAGAAGAGAACGTGCACACCTGACATGACAAACCTCAGGCTCGAAAGGATTGTGAAGGACATCTCATTCAAAAGAGGGGTGGACGTTCATAATGTAAAAAACAAACTGATCTAGTTTGACTTGTAAAATAATATTTAAGCACACAGCAGTTATCTTGAAGTTTTGTTTATGTGGGCCTCAAGACTTTAGAGCAGGGGTGCCCAAGTCCAGTCCTCGAGAGCTGCCGTCCTGCAACTTTCAGATGCATCCCTGCTTCAACATACCTGAATCAAATGAATGGCTCGTTATCAGGCCTCTGTAGAGCTGATCCCGGTCTGTTGGAGTAAGGATACTTCTTCATAATGATCAAAATGATCAACCAAAAACCCTTGCAACATCACTCAATGTTGCGAATTGATTATTTTTTTTAAAAAAGGTCTATGAGATTTTTACTTAATTCAATTTAATTGTGTAGCTAGACAATTTATTGATATGTACGTGTATGTAAGGGCGATGCTTTTTTTCCACAAAAAAAAAAAAAAAACCCGCTTCAAATAAAAAGAAATAAATGGATCTTTCGCCATTATATGTCGGTGGAAATAAAAGCACCTCTCACAATTTGGCGCCTGTCCCTTTAAAAGAGCGCAGAGCTGAGCTGAGAGTGCATCGCGCGACACACCGCCTGCATCATTGTTGCTATTTTTTGATGGGATAAGGAAGAGACTGGCTTTAGCTTATAAGGGTTTTTTTTGTTTTATTTTTGGAAGCGGAGACATCCCTTTTCTTCTGTCTTTGAGATTTAATTTTTATGTATGTCAGCCGCCATAAAAGCCCTTATGGAGGCTGAAGTTCCTCTATTTCAAGGACGCGCTCCGGATATTTCTGCTTTTTACCAAAATTACCCTAATTCAGAAGGCATATTACATGTAAAGGCGGCATAAAGTGCGTCATAATTATGAGTGCGACCGCATGGCGTGCAGGTCGCTGTGAGGATGTGATCTGACGGGGATCTCCGCTTTCTCGCTCCGCTGCCTCCTCCTCACTGCCGCTCAGGATGCCCAGGGCTCTGCGGCGACTGGTCCATTTGATGCTGTTCTGCCCTCTGTCTAAAGGCCTGCAGGTAGGTACCTGCTACACACACACAAAAAGAGACTCGATGGACATTTTTGGATAATCTTTGTGGATATACATCCAAAATGTCGCAAAGTACCCCCCTCACCTCATCCTACCCAACCCAACCTCACAAACACTGGAGAGAGAAAAAAAGACGATGCAAATGCAGGCAAGAGTGAAGAGAGTGCTAGCTTTTGGGCCCCAGTTTAGGAAATGAAGGAGAAGAAGAAGCAGACTATTTGGGGCCAGTATAGAAATTGTTGTGCTAAACATGTTATTTTGAACGGGTTGTCTATTTAGAAAGAATGTTGAAGTTGTGACTCGTCGTTGCTGCATTAGTTTTAGCATGGTGCGTTATGAAGTCCTTGAGCCTGCACTGATTTGGCTAGAAATGATGAAGCGGCATTTCAGCTGTTTGTGATTCAGACGTTTTCAAAGATGAGTTTTGAGGCCCCACTTGGGAGTCAACGAATATGCAAGTCTGGGGTTACGAGGTCATAGAAACCAGAAATGGCGATGAGAAAGCGTGAGAAATTAAAAAATAGCAACCATGGCCATGCACTAAAAATAAAAATAAAAAATGGAGCTCCAACTTATTTTTTTTTTATTTGCTAGATGTAGTCGAATTAAGTTTGAGTATTACGTTTATTGTAATGAAAAAAAAAGTAAGTTTGACAAACTCGATTATGACGCAACACTACCTCCTTTGGTTGTCATTCTAACACTTTGCAATCAACCGTGTAAGATCTACCAATCTAGAGACTCCGGCGAAAAATATCCAATTTAACCTAAATTACATGCTGGCTGTTTCGTAACATGTTGTGGAAAAGCTCCAAGTGCATGAATACTGCTGAAAAAAAAAAAAGTATTAATACGCGGTGTACGTGTTGCCTTTCAATACATTCTACTTCCCATGAGCTTTTGTAATGACTTTCTAATTAAGCGGACACCTTTTTGTCCTCTGCTGCGCTCCATAGAGTCGGCTCCCGGCCATCAAGGTGAAGTACCTTCTCCTTGCCTGGCTGGGCATTCTCATCATCAGCTGGATCGTCTACATGCAGTATGCCTCGTACGCTGAGATGTGTCGCGGGCACGTGTGTCAAATGGTCATCGTAAGTAAACACGTACTGGTATTTTCTCAAAGAAAAAAAAAAAAAAAAAAAAAGGAATGTATTTTGCTTTTGCATGTGACATTTCATTCATGACACCACTTAGCTGCACTGAATAGTCTTGGTCACACTCGCACATATTAAGAATGAACCGATGTTTTGTCGAGCTCACAAAGGGAACGTTTAGAAGTACCTTGACGATGTGCATGTGATTTTTTGAGGCTGTTCAGAACAAATTAGCAAACTAGCTAGCTTTGCCAAAATGTTGCAGAATAGTTTGAAAGGGTGCAAACAGGAGAAAACCAGTCAATGCAAGACTCTGTTTTCCAATGGAGAAATAAAGACATCCGAACCAACCTCTGCAGTTAAATCATGACTGGAACCTGTTTGGCAACACGAAGTAGGCGAGAAGAGTCTTAAAAATAAGACGGAATTAAAAAAGGGAGGGACAACAACGTACCTGGATTCAGTGGAATAAATAGGACAAAATGAGTGTCCCTTCATTTTGAGCTAATGTATCTGTACCAATCACTGAACATTTCACTACACCCATCCCCCATTCAACATATAGAATGACACCAAAAAAAAAAATCCATAAATTATTAAATGTTCTGCTTTAAAGGCTTGACTGGTATGATTTCCTTTCAATCTTACTCAAAACTTAGTAGTTTCCAATTTTTCTAATAACTAGGTGACAAATTTACGCTTTACGTAAAAAAAAAAAAAAAATCGACTAAAAGATAAAATATTTGTATTTTTTTTTCACCAGGGTATTTCTAAATGTTTGCTTTTATCTGTCTGAACTTTAAACGTGTGTTGCTGCTGCAGTGAGAAATGACATCGACGGCTCAGGAGAAAAAAAAAAAAGTTTCCTTTTGGTATGACTCATGTTTCGTTCAGGCTCAACAAACTTCGCTTGTCCTTAATTCTAACTCGGTTGAGTGTGCAGTTTCTGATGTGTGACGTGACCTCCGCCCTCAGCACCAGCTGGTGGAAATTCCAGCATTTCTGCAGTAAGATCACAATTGGACAAGGGGAGAAATAAAAAATCATACTAGAGTGATATGCATCTTATTTACTTACTTTCACTGACAGCTTTTTCATCTAAACTTGACTTTTTTTCGTACAAATCACTGTTTTTCAAAGATTCTACCATCTTCGCCAATAATGCTGATGCACTTATAGTTGTGGAAATAAGTTCATTTGTGGAATTTCCTTTCTACTAAATAATCCAGAATCGACTGTTTTATATATGTATATATATAAAAAACATAAGCGACTGAAAATGACAGCAACTTAGACTTGAAGGAAAAACAAGGCTTTTGGAAAGGCCATTGGAAAATTTAAACTTTTCCACTGGGACATCGTTATTCATTTAATATTTTATGACGTGGTTGACTCTGTGTGTAATTGTACTCTTGAGGTTGGACTTGAACGGTTTCTCACCCTGGTCGAGGTCACAGAGATCCGTAGGTTGATTTGCCAATCGATGTAAAGGTTTGCACACGTACTTCAAGTACCAGTCAAACCGATATGTTTTGGTCAGAATCAGTGACCTGTGGGAAGAAACGCAATGTGAGACGGTCATTAAGAGGAAGTGACACCGCTGAAAAGAGGACACGGCAACAATGTCATGGAATTGTTGCTTTTGTTTGGTAGACCTCATAGACTACGTAAATATAGAGATCTTAAAATGGCTGATGTTTCTTAGCTCACTTGGGATTGCTTCCTGTTTCCTGTGGCCTGACGTTGGGTATTTCTTTGCTTGTTTTCTCAGTGCGATCACTACAGAAGGGGCATCATTTCAGGCTCGTCATGTAAGGCCTTGTGTGATCAGAAAACTCTGACGCTGCACCGCTGCATGTCCACCTCCTCCACCCATCAGGTAAAACACAAACACTTTTTTTGCTTTTGAATGCTTTTTTTTTTTATATGATAAAATTTATCTTTGTGTATGTCTGTAAAATAATAGTTTTAAGCAGCTAAGAAATGCATATCGATTTACAGTTTATGCGGTTTTGGGTATATCACACAAACGTTGACTACCATTTCAACATGTTCTCCATATTTCTAACTAACTCTAGTTTTGATTTTACTCATTCAGGTCTACGTTGGACTTTGGAAGGACAGGCCGGTGGTAATCAAATGTGGCATTGAGGATCCGGTGAACATAGATGGAGTCCCAGAGACTTTGCCGAGACCGGAAATGAGCTTATTCGACAAGCCGACTCGTGGAACCTCAATGGACGAATTCAAAGAGATGCTGCACAGCTTTCTTAAGGTACCATTTACGTCAAACTACTTCATTGAAAATAGAAGCCATTCTAATGACGCACAGAAGGAAAAGAGCTCTTGAAGTGCTCTTTTTCTTACTGAGCGTCCAATTTCTTTTCTGAAGGCTAATCTCGGGGAACAACCGTCTTTGAGCGCCTTGGTGGACAGAGTCATCACTCTCGCTGACGTCAACCAGGATGGCAAAGTGTCTCTCGCTGAGGCCAAGTCCATCTGGGCTTTGCTTCACATCAACGAGTTCCTCCTGATGGTGGCGCTGCAGGAGAAGGAGCACACCCCAAAGCTTCTGGGCTTTTGTGGAGACTTGTACGTGACAGAAAGGGTGAGCCACAGCTCCCTCTACAGGCTGGAGGTCCCTCACTACCTGGAGGCGGTCGTCCCGGAAGCCCTCAGCTCTGGCCTGAACCACTGGCTGGCGCCGTCCTGGCCCCGCAGGGCCCGCATCACCATCGGCCTGCTGGAGTTCGTGGAGGAGGTGTTCCACGGATCCTATGGGAGCTTCCTAATCTGTGACGCCAGCCCCCACCACGTGGGTTACAACGCCAAGTACGACTGCAAGATGGCCAACCTGCGCAGCGTGGCGTCGGAGGCCGTGGTGCGGGCCTTCCTGAAGGGCCGGCGGTGCGAGAACAACGCGGACTGCACTTACGGCAAAGACTGCTCCGCCACGTGCGATCGACTGGTGAAGCAGTGCAACACGGAGGTCGTGCAGCCTAACCTCGCCAAGGTGTGCATGCTCCTGCAGGATTACCTGCTGTTTGGGGCCCCATCAGACCTGCGGGGCGATCTGGAGAAGCAGCTACGCACCTGCGTGACACTCAGTGGGTTAGCGAGCCAGATGGAAGTGCACCACTCGTTGGTTCTCAACAACCTGAAGACATTACTGTGGAAGAAAATTTCCAACACACAGTACTCCTGAAAGCAGACCGTAAACAATCAGCTGTTCTGTCTCATGAATTATATACAAAACGAGAGAAAATCTAAAGTTTTGCCAAATAGCGTAACCGTTTCAATCATTTGTGTGATTATCACTGACTGGAGATGCAGGATCGTGAAAAAGTGTATACCCTCCCTTATTTTTGCTTGTTTTGTCATACTTAAAAATGTTTCAGATCATCAAATTTTGATATCATATAAACATAGCTTTATTAAATATAACATTAATTCTCAATAATTAGTTCATTTAAAAGTTATCCAACTCAACCAATTTGTCAAAATATAATTTTTTTTCTTTAATTGTGAATTGACTCGTATCACATTTTTACATGCTTTCACACAAAGGCCTGATTAAAATTGCAGAATAAAAGTCACTTAAGTAAAACCTGTCTGACACCATGAAGTAGGATAAAATCTTAAAAATGCAAGTTATAATAAAAACAGCAACACACCAACAATTAATATCTAAGTAGAGGGCATGGCAATAAAGTCCACTGCCTTAACCAATGGAGATTAAAATTACAAAATTTGTCAGTCAAAAATGTACAGGTTCTGATGAGACCAAAAAGGTGAACAATAAATGAACTGACAAAGACGATGCAGAAAAAACAATACACCATTTGGGTCATGCATCAGAACAATGATCCAAAACACCAGCAAGTCTATCTCTAAGTGGTTAAAACAACAAAACTAAGGTTTTATTGTCTTATTTGCTAAGAAAAGTGGACTAAAGTTCTGCATTCCATCAAAAAAGTTCTTTGTGAGTTACGTCAGTGTTGGCTCTATTTTCTGCCACTAAAGGTGGCCCAACCAGCTATTGGGTATAGGATGCAATTACTTTTTCACAAAACTGTAACTGAAAACTGTGAACTGCAATTTATAATGTGAATCGAGAGAACCGACGAACCCAAATACCTTACGGACGACTCCTTTGTGTTTGTTCTTCAACTCGTTAGTTGTGACAGATATCCGTCCATTTGCACACTATTCTCAGGACTCTGCCCGTAAACGCCATCTCTTTGGTTCTACATGTAATTTGGTTTTTAAAATAAAGCAACTTGGATTTATTGTTTTGTTCTTTTTGTTTGTGCACGGATAAGAATCGGTTTTATTTTCTGTAAATGACGCTGATCACAACAGATCGGAGATGTACGGCTATGAGAAAATAAACTCAAGTTTGGTTCAAACGACTTATTTCCGGTGAAAATAAATTTTGCAGTGGGCATTAAGTTTTTATTGTTTTATTTTTCACCACCGTCTTTCATAGAGAAGTAAATAGAACAGCACATTACAGTTTCATTTAGTGTCATGTCCTCTTGGGATTGTGCTATTGCTGGTAATGCCTGTGAATTATGTTTATCTATGGTGAAAGTTGTGCGTCTATTTTAAGGATTAACATATAGATCTAAATAAAGTAGAATACCATATACATTTTTTTAACCATTTCAGCTTAAAAAATTAAAACAAATGTACTATATTCAGAGAAATACACATTTTAACCCTTTATTTCTGATCATTTTGAATATTATGCCTTACAGATGATGAGAATCCATGCATGATTTTCAATAAGGATTTTTAATACAGAACTGTTGGCCTACCAAAAAAGAAAGTTCATATATGAGCTTATATTTTGAAAACACTCCAAAAGTCAGGGTTATTCAATTCGATGGCCGGCGTCCTGCAAACTTTTAATTGCAGACAAAAATAAAAACATGTCACCAGCAGGACTACCTACTGTGGAGGCAATTGAGCCATTTGATTCAGGTCTGTTAGAGCAGGTAGTCGCCTAAAAACTGCAGGACACCGGGCCTTGAGGACTGGAGTCAAATACCCTTGTCACACTGTCTATGAGGTTACTGACAGGCAGCTTTTCTGTTTGATTGCATGGTCACTAAAGCAGTGGCTGTGTGTGGAGTGTGGACAAGTGCAAAGTCAATGGGAAATGAACTCAGTATCTCCATGAAGCTTGTCAGCATCACTGAGTGTTTGAGTTTTGGTTTTCATCTGCTTTATTTTGATTATTGTTGTATTGCTCATTTAAATCAACATGGATGTTGCCTAATCAGTTTAGCCCTTTGTTTTTGGTTTCTTGCTTTATCCTTGCATGGTCTTTGCGCTTTTGTGCTCAGGTTTCTTGGCGTAGTAAACCTTCTTCCCATATACCCCCATCTGCTCCCCTCCTCTTTATTCTCCTTCCCTCTGCCTGTTTGCCTCCTCTTCTTCTTCTTTTTTGATGTTTATTGGCGCCTCCTCTAATCACCCACCTGTATTTTGTCAGTAGTCAACTCCCCAGTATAAAGTCTCTCATTCGCTGCCATTTCCTGCTGACTTCTGTTGTTCACGCTATGTTCTCCACTCGCGGTTTTGTTATTACTTTTTTTTTTCTTTTTTTTTTTAAAGGCTCGCCTTAATTACAAATGATTTCGGCTCCCGAATCCTTTGCAAAATCTGAATTGTGACATAAAATGCTGCAAAAGTTTAATCAGAACTTTTGGATTTAAAAAAAAGTGCAAAAGCAAATTACGTGCAACAATAAAACACACCACCAGAGGCCGCCATAGATGACATGACAATAAGCAAACACTGACTAACTAAATGACCCTCAGTTTATGACACCAAAAGTCAATACTGGAGGAAAGATATAGAAAATGGACGAACAATTTCGAAAAAAAATAAAAAGATTTTATTTATTTTTTTCATTCAAAACAAAAGGTCTTTTGAAAAAGATTTATTTGGGAGTGAAGTACTGTTTAAGTAAATGTTCACTAGATGGCGCTGTTTGTGTTCACCGAAACAAGTACAATTGTGTTGTACCACATTTGGACCTGACATACAGTAAGATAAACGATGTAAATCACTTTCAGGTTGTAAGACATTAACCTGAACATTTATAATTAACTTATTACAGCAAATAGTTTTGTTTGTTTTTACGATATTTACTTCAGATTCAGCACAGAAATATACCCTTAGTTATGCTACTGAAGGGCAGACATAACACATTTCCTCACTCTGCTACCTAAAATCTCATTATGTAGAGATCTGGATTCAAATCCGTCATATTTATTCATTTTACAAGTAAAATAATCATCTTTAAAGGACACAATGCAGAGGCTGCAAACAAAATGAAGAGGAGCCAATAAGTTTATGTTTGCCTGGTGGTCCTCCACCTGTCCACAGCTGACAAGAGGAAGACAATGTGAAGCAAACAAACACAAAGGTGCAGAACCTGATAATTGTCCGCGTTGCATCCCGTGCTGTGGAGATAGTGACTGGCTCCATAGAAACCGTGAACATCTCTCTCCAGCACACTGTTGCGCCAGGACAGCTTAGAACCACGCAAATCGTCTCTGCTTCTTCGCCTCTACCTCCAGCCACGACATCAGTCAGGAAGAAATTATTTGAATGTCCGTCGAAAGAACCACACAATGGCCAAACTCCCTACCGTCAACCACACACGCGTCCTGCACAGACGCATGTCGTACCTGCAGAAAAGAAGAAGAAAAAATTGATGCCAGGCTCCTGTTCTTTTATTATCACACTATTTATAGCTTATGATGAATTTCCATTTGCTCATAATGGAGGCCTTTTTTTTTTGTGACTTGATATTGAAAATACAGCAGACATCTGTGAACCATTGTCCTCTGTCAAACAGACTGACTGTATTCACAAAACCTTTGCAAATTAATCCATTGAGTCGCCAAAAGGAATAAGCATGACGGGACTCGCAAACAAATCGCATCCCTTTGCAGAAAGAGAATTGGAACAGTTTGTACACGTGCAGTGATAAGACTGTCAACACAGCTGATGAACGGACTGAGGAAGGTCAAGGAAGTTCAGAAGAGAGCCAAGGGGAAGAAAGAAATCTTTTGACTTTGTTGAGTCAGTCGATTCCTAGGAGAAAGACATATAGAACAAGTATTGGAGATGAAACTCCAATACTTGGAGAAAAGTACAGGTTTTTCTATTATTGTAAGGAAATTCGCTTCAAAATGAACTTTTCTTCTGAACCGCATGAAAGGAAAGTAAAATATGATTTGTCATTTCAGATATGTTATTCCAGTATGAGGCTTGTCCAGGCTTTTCTTTAAGTGTGAGCGGCACAGCCTGGACAAATGTGGTCTTGTACTTTCTTCTTTTACTTTCACACTTTTCTAATTGAGTGTAAGTTTCCAACAAAGCCAGGTTTTTGTCTCTGGTTTAATTTTGTTTCTTTTCTGAAGACTTAACAGATTTTTCTCTCACTTATACTTTGCAGTATTGCTACCAAAAGTGAACGATTTGTTAACTGGATTTTAAAAGTCTTGGTACTCCTTAGTCGTTGTCTTTTGGGTTTTGTTTCTCTACCACCCTCTAACCTAAGTTGCTTTGTGTGCATTTTGTAATCTTAACATTAAAAACATCTAAAGCTTGTAATTTGATTGACGGCATAGGTAAATCTCTTTATTGAAATTTGATCTCTTGTTTTTCTATTATACAGCTAAAACCAGATATTTGCGTACACCGCATTATGTTTTTATTTTCTTAACTTTACTAACTAAACCAGTCTAAAACTGTCTTGCATCTGTTGTCAATAAACCCAAGCACTTTATTTCATCAGACGGTAAGACATGTCACAAAAAGAAAGAAAGAAAAAAGGTCTTTATACTTTTGGTGCATTTACAGATTATCTGGCTTCTTACGTTGCCTTCCGAGTTACGACATCATCTGCCTTTTGATTACGTTATTAAAATGTCAAAGTCCAGACAAATGACTGATCTACATGCCGTGACATGACCTAAAACAGACAGATTATGCTCATAAATCCTCCAATATGTCTGAATTAAAACAAATCTGCAAAGAAAAGTGGGGCAGATTTTCTCCACGGAGATGGGAGCCACTCGCTGCCAGTTGAGGCAGAAGACTGATGCCAGGTTAGTACCTGCTTATGCAGTGGAGCCTTTACTGTTCCATAAAGGCCAGATTGGATTTAGCCATTTGTTTTAATGAGCTCTAAAAAAATGTGACCAAAAACACAGAAGAAACTATTTAAGGGGACAGACATTCTTATCCATAGCTCTGTGTATCCCAACATAACTAACTGCCCAGTTCCTCATTTTGACCCTTCGTGACACACTTTTCTCCCTCCATTATGAATGCATATGATGCAGGTCTTCCATTTTCTAGTGTCTTAGGAACGCTGCACCCCTGTTGGAACTGAAACACTCCTCCTGACCTGCTAACTCCTGCAGCTGACTGCTTTTAATTCATTTCTTTATTTTTTCTGAATTTCTGATGCGTTCTCTCTGCAGACACGCTGGCCTGCTGCCGTTCGGCTCCGCAAATTCCCAGAAGATTGGATCTGTCATACACAGACTTAAACTTGATGTAGTGCATGTAAGCTCCGAATTGGTTCAGCGTGCAGCGCCCCGCAAGGTTACCGAGAGGAGGGAGGGGAGGGGAGGGGGAGAGGGACGGCTCAACGCCAGAGCGAGTAAGGCTACACTGAAAAGGTAATTGCTTCGTTCCTTCCTTTCGGCACCTCCTCCGGCTCCCTTCGCTCCTCCCATGCCTCCTGACTCTGCGTGCACGTCAAAAGATCTCCATCCGCAGTTGCATGTGCTTTCACATCACCCCCCCCCCCCCCACCCTCAGCCCGCCCCTCCCCACACACCCCAGCAGGGAACGAGAACAAGAATGAGAGAAACTGAGAGTGTGGCGGCTGCAGTCACTTTCCAAGGTAATCTGGGAGGATCGCTTCCCTTCCCTTCCCGTCTCGTCGCCCCGGCCCTGGTGTTTACGCGCATGCTGCCGTCTCTCCCCCCGAGCGGCTCCACAGACTTCCGTCACCACAACACGCAGCGAGGGCGGCTCGCTGGTCGCCTCACTCCCAGGAGCGAGGACTCAAGATGCAGCAGCATCAGCAGCAGCAACAAGAAGAAGTCATGTTTTCGTATTCCCCTTCAGGTAAGCAAATCTGTCATCTTTCCATTAAAAAAAAAAAAAAATGTTTTTCATATTTAAGCATCCTCTTATCCATTTTTCTGAAGTGTGACATTTTGTTTAATCTTCTATCTGAATCTGTGTGTTCATTTTTTCTCCCCCTTTCCTCACACACACACACACATACCTATGAGAGCATGTGGTCTGCAGGAGGTGATAATGCTTGTTGTTATTGTTGCGCCTCTCTCCATATGGTAGTGCTGAAAGTGGAGTAGCTGCTGTTACTACAACTGGCTGGTCCCTTAAAGCCCAGCTGTGAAACTCCATATGGATGAGGGGAGTAGTTGGTTCTCGTGACCTATTTAGGAACAATTTCTTTAAACTCAGATCTGCTGTAGTTTTGCCGCCGTAACGTAAAGCTTTAATTCCGAGATGAAGGCGATCATAAAACAAGATGCAGGTTGCCTCTCTCTGTAATCTCGGCTGAACAGTGAGGCAGATTGATTAATGGAAGTGCTCAGCCGCAATACGTGGATTTGCTTCGCTTTTGTTCTTGGTGAAGTACACGGTGCAAATCAATGGCTCTTCATCACCAAACAGACGGCGATGAAGATAATTTATACCCTTCCAACTTCTCCAGATATATCTGTTTTTGCACACTACAATTACACACGTGATTGATTTTTTTTTTCCTAGTCTAACAGCAGCACAAATCTTTCCATGACTGTAAAATACGAAAAAAACAACTATTTCTTTTTATATATTTACAGATTGAAAATTCCCGTTTCCCCTTTTACAGCTAAATAGTGACTTTTTGTGCGCTGCAGCTCAGTCAGTCTCATGCTTTTTTAAAGTTTTCCCTCAGATTCTGAATTTAATTTAAAATGTTACTTTAACTGGACCATTTTTATTTATTTTTTTTATTTTTCTTTCCACATTAACGTGCTGTTTTTGTAGGTAAGGCTGCACATTTAGGGTTACTGTCAGCCTGAATCTTCATCACTGATGAAACAAAACATCCCCAAAGCATGATGCAGCCACCACTGTGTTTCACTGTATTTTTAGGATGAGATGCACTTTTAGTTTTTCACCACACACACACACGCGCGCACACACAGCATTTTCAATTTGGGCTAAAAGTTCAAGCTCGTTATCGTCTGACCAGATCTCTTTTTTTTTCTATTTATTTCCTCCACATGCTTTGTGGTCGACAATGATGTGAAATTAAACTGTTATCTAGATTGTGGGTTCAACACACCAAAAAGAAATAGTCACGTTTTGCAGAAATGTAATCGGTTCAGAAGTACAAAACCGGACACAGATCTAAAAGCCGTGGGACATTGACTCCCAAAACTGAACTTTGAGGTTCCTGTGGTATAAATCCCTCTGGAGCTTCATCCCTGACCCGCCTGCTGAGCTGCTTGGTCTTTGTGACGTCACTGGTTCACCAATGTTCTCTGGTGAACCTCAGTAGCCTTGACAGATAGCTATATTATTACACAGTCATCCTGGGTAAAAATGTTTGTTGGAAAACTCCTAAGCTTCACTTTTCTCCTTACGATAAGATGCAACTCTGTGATGGTCGATTGCATAACGTTTGAATGAAATAATTCGATTTTATAAAGTCTAATTGAAGGCACATTAAATTGCCTTGATAGTTTAGAGTATCACAGTAAAATTGAGTTACACAATAGTGGGGAAAAAATAAAAATAAAAAAACCCGAACCCAGATGTATTGTTTCTGTTTAGATCCTCGGCCTCTCAGACCACTGTTAAACTGAAGGATACCTGGACCGGATTTAATGATGTAGCTGCCAGTTTTTCTCCACGGCTGACTGACTGACATGTCGGCGCGATTCCGACACGCCGCCCGTGTCCGGGAACTGTAATATGTAATGAGGCTGTATATCGTGGAGCTACTTCTGATGGGTGTTGAGGTATCCGACAGAAACGGCGTCGTTTTTAGGTAGAGCTATCGTGATATCACCCTAATAATAAAATAGATGCAAATTCTCATTAGAAATTTGACTGTAAAGGCAATAAACTGCCTTAAACTTACCCTTGGGTTGGATATTTAAACTCTTTTTTTATTTTTTTCCACTGAAGACGTTCACATGACATCCAAAGTGACGCTGTTGTTTAAAAACAGCCAAAAAACTTGATCATGCCACTCCTACAGTTTCAATTTTTTACGAGGTGGCAGAGAAAGTGCTTAATTTTTTCCTGACTTTTTGTTCCATAGAGATATATGCTGCCCCTCCACCACCTGTTGCTGTGAATATTCGGCCAGCTGGCTGAAACAAATACAAAAGAAACAACAATTAAAGGAATGGCATCTGTTGCTGATATGGTAAAGATGTCTTAAGCTGATTCCAGACAAATTAACTCCCTAATACCAGCTTATTATAGTTTATTATAATGAGTCAATCATAACTTTACAAATCACTGTTTTTTTTTTTGTTTTTTGTTTTTTTTGTATGTGTCCATATGAATAATTGCTGGTTTTAAACCATTGGGCCATGATGACTTATTTGCTTTAAATGATTTTTAGCACAATCATATTATTTTTACTTAATCTTATTATACATTTTACATTTCATACAAATCTTCCTAACCCAAAAAAAAGCTAGACTTTGCAGAAGTGACAAACAAGGTTTTTTTTTAAAAAAGAAACCCATCTTCCAATTTACTGACAAGTCTTTTTAATCTTGGATTTAAATGAGAAATTCTCACTGATAATGACGCTCAAGAAATGTAAACGCCCTGGTAGATTGGAAAAATGTATGGTAAATGTGCAATCTGTTGAAAACTGGCTGCAAAATATGACGGATTATCCCAAAACACATTTATATTTAGGGCCAATGAGAAATCATCCTAATGCTGAGCCCTGTGGAACTTCTTTGCTTAGTGAGAGATATTAGGAAAATGACACACTGGGTCAAATCAAGGGAAAAACAAAAAACAGCATCACTTGTTTGAAGTCTAAGTCATATTTTACGTAATTTGGTTTTTATGCCAGCGGTTACTGTGCTGTTTCTTTTCTTTTTCTTTCTTTTTTTTTTTTTTAAATATTGCCTTGCAAAGTTTTTGTTGTTCAGTAATTACCCTCTCGAGAACATCATTATTTTCCCTCTGTTTAGTCAGCCTTCATCACGTTCAGACACAGTCTTGCATGCAGAGTGTCTTTTTGTCCATTGGTTTTCACAGTTCAGTTGTTTTTCAGAGAACTTAACAAGTGGACATGTTGGATCAAAGCGTTCTCTCCAAACTCTCAACGTCTGTGAACTGAAATGATGATTCTAAATCCTATAAAGACTTAGTCACTTTTTTTTTTATTTCACCGTTTTCAGTATGATTGCATTTGTAATTTATAGAAGCAGTGGAAATCATTTTTTCTTTTCCAAAAATAAAAGTTGCTGTAAATGAATTCTTGTGCATAGTTTTTACTTTGGTCACGTTTAAATGACACAACAAGCGAAACGACTCGGATACTTAAAGACGTCAAAAAAACATTAGGTTTTAAAAATAAATTCTGCAAATGTTGTCTATGAGAAATGTTCTGGTCAACAGACTTGTACCGGCTTGTGAAAAACCTCAAAGCTTCCTTGAAGTTTCTGCTTCAGGTGAGCAAGGAGGCTAAAATCCATACTCTGTAGGAGTCTCACTGTGGGTGCGCACGCTTTAATGTGATGGGAAGTCGATATTAACCTCCAGATTTTCCAGAGCATTTTCAAATACAGTGAAAGTAACACCAGTAATATATAAAAAAAAGTTTATATGTAAGCCCTCAGTTTTCTTTCTTAAGAGTGCCAACTAGGGTTCACTCACCAAAGTGGGCATTAAACTGAAATATTTCAAATAAAATGTTGGACAAGCATCTCCACCGAACTCGGACTATTGACTTAAATCCATTTTGGCTTTTTACATCAAGTCAATACCAGATATAAGTGCTCTAGTCCAACCTGTTAAACCGGAGCTTATTATTGCATTGTTAGTCACAGCTATTGACGGAGGGATAAAATGCTAATATTGCCCAGTTATTGATCCGCTCAGTCAGAAGTTAAAGTAGGGAGAGGAGCATAATGGCACAGTTGTTGGTACATGCAAATAAAAATCCAAGTTAGGTGGGAGCACCTAGCTGCAATCTGATTGGATGGCCCAAATGGTGACAATATTGGTTTTATAACCTTTTGAGACACAATCAGGAATAACACGGAACAAACCTACATCAAAACAAATGAAAGATGTGTGTTACCATTTATTTAAGTAAGTAACATAACTTCATGACAGATAAATATGTAATGGTGGTATTTGCTGAATAATTCTACACTTTTTAGTGAGGAACATGAAGAAAAGCTAGCAAAGAAAAATAACTTCTTTCCCATGAGATGTAAATGTACCAATATGTTTTGTAGTTATTTGAGGGATACATTTTGTTAAATTTGTGTGGGATCACAATAATGAAAGCTAATATTAGTGTGGAAAAAATGGCCACAGAAAATGCAAAAATACTTCTATTGAAACAACAGATAAACAAAAATGAATAAAACAAAAACAACCTTACCTGCTCAGTGAAGTCAGTGTGAACGCACAAACAGTTTTACAAGTGGGCAGCATGCAGGAAACCGAGAGAGAAACACAAAGACGAGTTGAACCTGTGTGGGTGTGAAAAAGCTTAACACGACTGTAAGGGTTAGATTGGTTATTTTTTGAAATGAGGTTTTATTATTGCTAAGTTCACTTTACCAAGAGTAGAAATCTGTCATCGCACAGACGGTGGAAGCCATCAAGCTGTACACACTGTATCTGTTGAGTCTCAACAGCAGATTCAGTGAACCAGTTAACCATCCGGATAGTTTTTCAAACAACTTTGAGATCCGAAAAACAAAGGAACATGTCATCTTCAATGACTCTAACGTAAAATAAACATTTGCAAGATAAAACTTCACACTACACCAAACAGTGATGGCCTAAAACCTGAACAAACGTCTTCATGCCTTTGGGATGCAACAGCATCAAAGTCAGGTAAAACTGAGAATATACAGTATATCTGACTAGAAGTTAGTATCAATCGCTCTGAGGACTTTTTTCAAATTTACAAAAACTCACTGTGATGTGACATCTATCTTCTTCAGGTGAGAAAACTGTTACCTATAATAACTTCACAATAAAAAAAAAATCTAAAATAACCACTTCCTATTTCAATGTAAGCATGGTTGTGTAGTTGTCACACTAATGCCTGTTGGTGCATATTCTACACACATCAAGGGATTGTATTGGAATCATTTCCTGCAATCTAGTAATCTTAGTTGTGCCTCGTTAGTTCTCATTTTGATCATTTGCATGTGAAATGACAACATTCATGAATTGTATATGAAATACTCCGATTATGCTTGACACCAAAAACATAAGTAAATTTGACTGAATTTAATCTGTCATAATGATGGACTTCTTTGGTTCTCATTGATTATTTTTGGTCCATCAAACCACATTGGACAACGTTGAAGAAGCAAACGATTATTACAAGACAATATCTCTCATCAGTAGACTCTAGAGCTGCCCTAACTCTTTGTACTCTGCATCGTGTGAACCTCTGATACACCGGACAACTGTGGATGCATCATCCGATACATTTGCAGCATTTCTGCAAATCCCTGCGCAGACAGAGTAAAACACTATGGTGGAAGCAGAGTTCCCTTCTTTGGGGTTCTTCCCTCACTCAAGTGGAACAAGAGGACGACTCCCTCTAGAACCTTCTTTATGTGTAACGTCAGAGCAACTCATCTGCAATTCTGATGGGCGAGTTGTCTGAGGGAGGAAGTCTTCCACAGCACCGGAACCTTCTCCCGGGTTAGGATGTCCTCCAGATTCCCAAATGGCTCGTCCCATCCAGGTCTAACGGGATCTGGGTCTCCTGCCTTGTTCTCGTTCAATCAAGATGGCATCTGCATCTTATCTCCGAAAGATGGACTAGAAAAGGATGTGAAGGGATCAGCATCATCTCCTGAGCCGATGGTGTGACAAATAAAAGGAGGATGGTCAAGGTCTGTTTGGCCTGATATTCTTCCTGTATTGTTCTAATGAAGCTCGCTCCTCCTTCCTATCTCTACTCCTGACTTTAAGTTGCTTTTGTTTACCTCAGTAATTCCTTGTCTGACGATCTATGGATTGTTATTGGGGAGGAATCTCACTGTTTTGGTGGGGGGAGGGTGTCAAAGCTTTAGTTAAGACGGTCACACACTCAGTCATGGCATCGATCTCTCCGTGGGGCTCAACGAGCGCACCCCCTACTGTAACCTCGAAACAACGCCGCAGAGCTCGCCGTGTCTCCGAAGCCACCCGTGTTTATGAATCCCAGTTCAAAGAACGCCGCTCGTTTCTGCAGAGATGATGCTTTTGCTCAAAAATCAATCACCTCTTTAGCGCTTGCTTTAATTGGCTCGTTATACCTGCCATCGCAGCCCTATATTTATTTACAGCTTAAATAAATCTGAAGCAATACATGAAAACATAATGGCGTAGCGTGCCACACATAAATCCTGCCAGTATTTCTTCAGCATAATATAACAGTAATATATGCCTCAGACAAATGGGCAGTAAGAACGGTGGCCCGTACCGCTGACAGCTACAGCAAGGACAGATTAAAATAAATAATTTAAGCGCTGAGAAATCCTTAAGGTTACATCTTAAGTCTTATTCACAGATGTGTAAAACCCATCACCATGTCATTCTACGTCAAATTAATGCACACGACGAGTTTCTTGCAGATCAGCTTGAAGTCGTGTTTTGAAAATGACGTGCTGCTCTCTCTCTTTACCGAGCTTCTGTGGAGACAGGTTCATAATCCCCATGTTGATTAAATTACGCTATACAGTATCAGCTAAACCTAAAGCTCGAGGATTATGAGAACGAGAGAGATAAACAAGAAAGAGATGAAGCGAGTAACGGAAGTCCGCTGACTTGACGGAGCTCTGCTTCGCATTTTTAATTTGATTTCCTTCAATAAAACAACAAAGTCTGCAAAGTCAGACTTCATATATATTTAATGAGCTCTAAATCTTGGATCACATTGGTGTAAATCTCTCCACAAACACAGTTGTTGGTGTAATTACTTTTAGAACAAGTGAGGACAAAAATAAAGACGGACATCCTTAGAGAAAGCCACAGAAAATGCAAACAAAGCCAAACTTCTGGTTTTTATTATTATTTTTTTTATGATTTCAAACATAACCCACTTTCCATAGCCCCATGATTTAAATTGTATAGATTTCATTTGTTGGATTTTATGATAACAAGCATTGTTATCATAAACACCCAGCTGGGGTGTTATTTGCCCCCACGATGCCTCTCTACGCGTATGAGCTCGTCTTCATTTACTGCAGTAAGTTAAATATACTTGTTCACCGTACTGCACACGAGTTGATTTCATTCCTCTAATCAGACTTTTGCGTTTTCTTATTTTATTATCTGTAACTATGTGAAAACCGAAAAGGTACAGAAAGAGGAGGAAGGTAATTTCTCAAATTTTCAGTCAACGCTGTTAAGAAATAGAGGGGAGGAAACAGGGTGATTAGACATTAACAGATGGTTTGGGGGAAAAAAGGCATCTGTTTAGATGTCAGAGCTTAATGACTTAGCAGAAACTGCTACGGTAGATTTTATTTGACTTTTACCGTGGTAAAAGGTTAGAAAGAAAATTTAATTGGTATTATTTGAAACGGGCAAGCAACAATTACACATTACATAGAGACTTGGCCAAAAAAAAAAGAGAAAAAAAGAGAGAAAAACTGCAACTAGAAACGTCCTAAATTTAGTTTTAAGTGCATATTGGTAAATGTTTTTTTTTTTTTTTTTTTTTTTTTTTTTTTTTTTTTTTTGTTTTTGCTCAAAGGTTTTTTTTCGGTTTTTTTTTCCCCCCGCCCTCAAACCACG
>NW_015114124.1:107276-119274 GCF_001443285.1 Poecilia latipinna
AAAAAAAAAAGAAAAACTGCAACAAGAAAAGCCCTAAATTTTGTTTTTAGTGGAAATTGTTAAAAGTTTTTTTTTTTTTTTTTTTTTTTTTTTTAATTTACCTTGGATCTGTGCTACAGGTTCCTTTCAGGCTTTTCCTTCGCCTGCAGTCAGATCCGAATGAATAAGAAATGTTGCATGTCTTTCATAACCGACAGCTACATGACACTGAATGTGTGAATTGGGTCTCTGAGACATTGTAGTACCAAAGAGAGATGTAGGTTTTATGACCAGGAAAATAAAATATTCACACTGATTTGTCTGGTTCCATTCATTAAAATGCATTTATTTCCATTTAGGTGGTATGATCATTTGGACAGCCAAAAAGAAAAATGTCTGTATAAATACTTTGTACATCACACAGACGACCGTTCTCTTTTTTGGTCCTCAATTTTGGATTATATGTATTTATACGTTTGCCTGACTGGAACCTGGATTATTGTTGGATTTTTAATTCGGGAAATATGAAGCCAGAGGAAAGAAAAATTCAGAACTGCTCTGCTGGTTGCATAAGAAAAACTTTTCCAATTAGCAGTTTTTACAGATATGGAATACAAGACACCACATCTGTGCATAACTCTGGTTATTCTCTTGAGTAGGTTACTATGTGAAACAATGTTGAGGTTTTTTTTTATTATTTAATACAGAATTGGGAACAAATCAAAATTTGTCACAAGTATCTCCTGTAACAAAACGTGAACTCTCTGCCTGTCCTAAAACGGACAGATGAGTTGAGAGCTCTGTTTTTTACTATACAAACCATAAAAATAAACTTACTTTTAATTTCTTGACCGCTGAAAGCCACTCCAGATGTCTAGTTTTATTTCTAGACTAGTTTTTGTCTGTTTTTCTTATAGACATTTAGATTATGGGAAATCTTGCATGAGTGCATTTTTTTGGATAGTTATTCAAGTTGAATTTAATTTAGCTCTGTTTAGTGGTGCCTGAATCCATTGATCAATAGCATGTTACAGTATTTACACACGCTTGATAAAAGCTGCGCTAACATTTGCTAGCTTTCCAGTGTGCTTTGTTTCCCTTCAAAGCTACGTTTCTCTCAGCTAAAAACTCAAAAAGAAAGACTTTCCCTAAGGTTTCATCTCAGCATTAAATAGGCAGTATACTGTAATTTTTATTTGGAGAAAAAAGCTTTTAAAATAATTTTAAATATGCAAACTTTGTACAATAATTTGCCCCACTATGTGAAAATGTGGATTTTTAAAAAAAACCTCTGATCTTAAGCTCAAGCACACCTTGACTATGCAGCAGGACAATAATCTTCTGAAGGACACCAACAGCTCGATCTGAGGAAACTGAAAGCTGGAGTGGACTAGTCAAAGTACTTCAAGCTGTCATTTTGGCAAAAAGGCTGTTCATGGAGGGGGGAGAGGGGGGACCCACTTGCACTGTGGATGAAGTAAAGAGTGGATCCAATTTCTTCCACAGTGACGCAAAAGATTCGCTGCTGTCGGTGCCAACGGCTGCACATCAGTTTTTACCTTGAGAACTACAAAGAAGCAAAATGAGACTAAATCCTTACTGGGGCAAACGCTACTTTCTCAGCACTGTAGCCGAGACTGTTATTGCTAATAATAAATAGCCCGTTTGTTGTGTTTATCAATTAGTAAATCCAACAGATGTTCAAACTTGGAACTGCTTTGCAGTTTGCTTTGTTGTCATTGCCAGATCCCAGTTTCAGAGGTAAATGGAGCCCAGAATACGCAGCTACCAGCTCTAGTTCTAGGTTACTGTCATCAGTTTAATTTTAATTGTGCTTTAGTGTTATGTATTTTTATTCAGCTCTGTGGTTCTAGTGTATTTTGTTTGATTTTAAAAACTCATATTTTCTATTCTGCTTGGGTTTTTATTGCTTTGGTGTTCTCATCAAGCCTTTTTTTTTTTTTTTTTTGGTGACAATTTCTCCTGTTGGCTCTTGTCTGATATATGTACATTTCTGTTTTTGTTTTTCCATGTTCCCTACATATCCTACCAGCCATTTCACACGTTTCCTCAGTTCAGCTGCAGTTATCTGCCTTCCCTCAAAGCTGCACCCAGTTTCTAATCTACAACCTGATCCTTGTTCAGTAATCGACTCTCTTTGCATCAACATCTTTCGTCCGGTCGGTTCTTCGTCAAACCGCCCCGTTACACCACCAGCCTCTCTTGTCCGTTATGTCTTAGTTTTTGTTTCTTTATTTTTAATTTTTTTTTATCTTCATGTTGCTTCCTTATATCTTGACTTCTGCACATTGTGGCACCGGGAAAAAAAAAAATTGCAAGAATTTTCCTTTTGTTTTGGTGGATTGGAGGTTATAAGTCACGAAAAAATGCAAAATGTAGAAAGGGATATCTATTTTTAAGACACCATACTCATCAAACAGACTAATATTTTTAGTGAAAGTGACACATAATCAATTAAAATATCGACAATAAAGGGGATACCTGCCTTTATTTAAGCAAAGGAGCTGAAAAAATACAAGTAAAGAAAATCTTGACATTTAAAATCCTCAATGAACATGCAGAAATCTTTGCTTTTCTCTTTGCTCTTCACAGATGCTGTTATTCTTTGTTGTTACATTTCTTTTCCTCTCTCTCTCTCTCTCTCTCAGATCTGCGGCGCCTGCCGCAGCAGCGGATGTCACGCGGACATTCGTACGAAGAGAGAACTTCGTGGAACCCGAAGTGCTCTGCGGTGGCCGACCGTCAGATGCTGCTTCTCGACGAACAGGAGGCGGTGAGAGCAGACAGCACAGCTTCTCATCTGTTGTGTCCCTCCGTGTCGGCTTTGTGTCTTCTTTTTTCTGGATGAATCTGATGTACTCCCGTACAATGGCACTTTCATCCTGCACCACTTTGAAATGAAGTTAGAACGCAGACCCAGAATCTCAATGAGAGTTTTGATTTTAAAAAAAAACAAACAAAAAAAACAATCTCAGTACTTGTGTGGGGGGGTGAAGAAAAATAAGCTTAAGCTCTATAGCATTGAAAGGTTTTGAGTTGAAGTTCAAGTGCTGTAACCAAAATGAAAGACTTTCCACAGCAAATTAGTTATATATATATACACAGAATCCTGTTGCACTTTTCATCATGTTATGATTTTGTCTGTCAGAAAGATCCTTTCAATAATCTGAAAAGCTTCAGAGCGAGCCGTTTTTGTTTTTTCTCTCAAGGACAGTTGGATTGTGAAAATCTGTGCAGTTCCTGCTTCTTTGTTTTTTGTTGTTTTTTAAGACAACCAAACAAAACGGCTGATATCCTAAAAAGAAAATAATCTCAGCACTCGCTAAATGAAAAGTAAATTATGCCAAATCATTCCTTGCATCAGTTTCTTATTTTGTATGCAAAAGTGATAAAAAATTATCCCCACAGCTTAACGGCTCCATTTTGTCTCTTATGTACAATCTGCCTCTACGTTTTCTGTTCTGTTGTATTTCTTGGTAGTTGGTAGCAGGTTTGGGCCAGCTGCCAGTGTGAAGGCATGGGATTGTTTTTGTAGTTTTAACACTATTAGTCTTTTAAAGGAGATGCCAGAGAAAGTGTTGAGGAGATCTGAGTATTTTTTGACCCGCAGAGTAGCGATGTAATGCCCTCTCCTGCCACTTGGTGCCGCATGCTGCCAGTCAGGTGGGTAGAAGAAGAAAGTCGCTGCTCCTGTCCCAAACTTACATGAAACACGAAATCAGCTATTTGACATCCGACGGATAAAAACAAGGATATCTAATGTGTCTTAATTAGATAAAATTGTTCTAAAACATTAGTTGGAACAACAGGGAGTTATCTCCCAACAGCTCCAACATTATCTGGCTAATATGAGCATGTCTTTTGTCTATTTAGCTACAAATAGCAGACCACACAGGGATCATTGTGATTAAAAATAAAAATTTTAATTCAACCAGAGGTTCACTGTTCGTAAATATTGGTGTGAGTGTGCGCATTATTTTACATTATTTTATTTCAGTTTGGTTTGCCATATCAATCTGCTCCGGTTCTGGTTTCACATCATTACACTGCGATGTTCCACGACCCTCTGATGTCTTATTCTCCGTCTTCAGCGACACTCTGAGGCGTTTGCTCTCCTGAAATTCTCATTCGCTTCTCTCCTTTCTTTAATTAATCTAGAGACGTTTTCATCTTCTCCACTTGTGGTCTGGAATCGTTCTACCGTCTCAATTATGAATCAGAATCAAGCTATCTCTAAAGACGAATGCCACTGTACAGGATCTGATATGTTTTTCTTTTTTCTTTTTTTTTTCCTCCCCTTCCTTCAATATTTCAAGCCTGGGAATGTAGGATGCTCCAACACTTCAGATAAATTATTACTCTGTCACCAAGTATAAAAAAAAATGAATAATGGATTAGAGGATGAATAATGGACTATAAAAATCTCATTATAATAAAGAAAAGCCACAAATTCTAATATCTGCATAGAGTTAGTGCTGATATAGCCGTAAAGCTCACTGAGCTTTGTAGTCCATATAGATGTAAGGCTTATTTATCCCCTTTTAATCTTTTTTTTCATATTTTGTTGTATTAGAAGCACAAAGTGTCCCTTGAGACACCTACGCATGGTTCACTTAAAGTTCATCCCCACTCCTACGCCCCCAAAAAATCTGAAGGAAAATTAAGCTTGTATTTCTATTTTTTATCTCCTGAATATCTAAAAATTGTGGTGTGCATTTGTATTTAGATGCTACTTTAAATGAACTCCCGTGAACCTCCCACAGAAGTCACCTAATGAGTAGATAAAAATCCTCCTGTGTGCAATTTAATTTCACTAGAAATGGAGACCTTTTGTGAAGGTTTCAGAGGGTTTTTTTTTTTTTAGAGAGCATCGGGGGACAAATAGCAAAAAAAAAAAAGACCAAAGCACAGCAGGAAAGGTCAGGGGAGAAAGTTGTGGAGGAGTTAAAGCAGAATGAAGTTATAAAAAACACAATATCCCAGAGTTTGAAAGTCTCATGGAGTGCCTTTGAATCCATCTTCCAAAAACTGAAACAGTATGGCACAACTGCGAACAAAAAGACCCCAAAATAAAAAAACAATGGATGCCCACCTGAACTAATAAGGCAAGCAAGGAGAGTCAACTGGCCTGTTAAACTGTTAGTGGTGCACAGGACAAATCTTCTAGGAAAAAAAAAATGGCATTGTTAAAAGATAACGCACATAAGTTCAGTTTAAAGTTTTCCACAAGTCATGTAGACGTGGGACGTTCTCTGCTCTGAGGACACCAAAACTAAAGAGAACCACATGAGGAACGCTATGAATGGTGGAAAGCTAACATGCTAAGGCTATGCCTACACAATATGCAAGTTAGACCCAAACACGCTAGTTTCCATGTGATGTGTAATGTTTCAATTGTTGACTGTGTTCTATGACTTTGTGTTTTAATGACATGAAGCACTTTGAAATGCCTTGTTGCATACAAATGACATTTGATTTGATGTACATCCATCTTTTTCCAGCCTAAACAACCCAATTCTTCCTTTTAACCCCCAACAAAATCCAGTCGTGCTGCTAATTCGGAGATGCGTCCGATTGTTTTCAAAGCGTCTTTTCAGAAATTGCAGTCAATACTCCACAAAAAGGGCATTGCTTCTTTTGATTAGCTTCCTTCAAGTTGCTATGATCTTGTGACGACGCCGTTGGATGAACTTTAGGATTGATCCACAAATCTATCATTACTTGTGCTGCTTTGCGACGCCGACACTCTTCTTCTGTGCATGTGGGTCACACAGAAGTTCTCACGGCTGTCGGGTTTAATCGGTAGCATGAAAAATTAGTAGCAAAGAAAAAAAAAATCCGAATTGAACATCAAGACCTGCTGTGCGAACGTAGTCTCAAGCCTAACACACTTTGAAAACGATCACAAATTCTCTCCATTCAATTAGATGGAGCTAGAGCTGAGGTTTTTTTTTGTTTTTTATGGTGACGCCGCAGTCTGCTTCTGTGAGTTGTAGATCATTTAGACATCTAAGCAAAGAAACTTCGGAGAAACAATACAGGCACCTTTAGTCTCCCCGATGCACAAAGAGACTCGCAGAGAGGATGAGACGGAGACGACGACCCAGCAGTCGTATCGGAGGATGTGAGAAAACGAGGCGGACAGGGCGCCGCGATGAGCCTGGAGGTGTGAGCGTGTTCGATAAGCCATTATCGCCACGAGAGGAGGACACCAGGCCTCTGTTTCATCACAGCCCTTCTTTTCCCCTTTGTGTTTTCAATCATCGTTCGGAGCCAAACGTCGTCAACGTGAGCTACGGGAAGAGAAACGTCTGACACAGATTGATGCGCTGCTTAGTGTCTGCTCTACTCAGAACAACAGACACTCATTCATCAGGGTTACGACAGCCATTGTGAGGCGTCGACCCAATACGGCGCCCAGCACAGTGATTAGAATTGCAACAGCGATAAGACCCTTAGCAACTGTTGTTTGTTACAATGTAGGACTTGTTATCTTTGGTGGTACTAATGTCAATTTTGTGATATTGTTTTATCTGTCTTAAGATGACTGATGGTGTGTTGTTTTTTGTTGTTTTTTTTTGCAGGGGAGGCGCATTGCGTCAGCCAGGGCCCATCTCCTGCGACGCACCATCAGCGTTCCTGTGGAAACTCAGTTTCCAGAGTTCCACAGCCAGCTTTCCACAGAGAGCGGTAAGCAGCCCAAAGCTCCCCGCTGCTAACGCCGAGCTCTCTCAAGTTTTTTTTTTCTTTCTTTCATTTTTTTCTGTTTTTTTTCTGGAAAGAATTTCACTGGCTTCACAGGCAATTTCATCTGCGAGCGTCAGCAAAGATGTTTGATTCACTGAAATCTGACTTTTTCATGCATTTGAGTCAGACTCGAATGGAGTGGAGGGGCGGTCCTCCAGAGAAGGACGGCCGATTCGTTGCCCAGCTCAACGAGGGGATTTGTGTCGTGTTTTGTTTCTACCGCTTATCCACTAGATGGAGAGCTTGCTGCTTCTCGCTGCTGCTCTGCACTCATCACACTTCAACACTCAGAAATAGGTGTAAAAGTTTTTTTGTTGGCATGCAGTCTTTAGGCTTAAGTGTGTAAACTTGATCCAAATAGAGAATCTTAATTAAAGATCAGGGTTGACAATCAACACATAAAGTCAGATTTGGAAAGGAGGTGGTGCTAATTGGCAGGTGTTTTGGTAGTCAGGTGTTTTTTTTTTGGTTTTTGTTTTTTTGCTCTGTATCTCGGCCCCTATATAGTTAACTTGCTAAATTATATAATCAGCTGATTTATGGACAAATATCGGATGGAACTGTTTGCTATAATAAGCAGCACCTTTACATTTGTGGCCCGTAAAGGACAAGAACCACATCACAATTTTAAAACTGGGCTAAAGTTTTGTGTCTGTGTGACTCAATACGCAAACTCTTAATTAATATTAGAAATTATGCAAGTGAAGTAAATAGAAAGTAAATACATGTAAAAAAAAATAGCTGGTTTACAGTTAAGTGGAAGGAAAAAGTATAGAAGAAAAAGGTGTAATTTGTGTTATAGATAATATCCTGTATTGATCCTTCTTTCCGTCTGATGTTGCATTTAAGGTTGAGATATATTTTTGGTCCGTCCATTTACGACCACAGAATGCTTCCACCAGGATAACACATCACGCCAGAAGGCTCATCATTTTCTGCATTTATTTTGTCCAAAATGGCAATGAATTCAGTATACACCCATGACTTCCACAATAACCAGATATTAATACACCGAGCACTTTTGGTGTGTAGATATTTAGCAGACAAATTTGTTTCTACTGTTGGACACTGTCATGACGTAATGGAACAACTTGGTTCAATTATGGTGTACCTAATATAGTGGCCAATGAAGGCACGTTGCGGAAGGGTTGAATGGTGTCTATTTTTATATATCCTGAAATTACAATAATATTATCTACAACTTGCAAGTAACTTTTCAGTAAGATACAGCAGCTTGTTTTACCTCAATAATTTCTTAATATTGATGAAAAAGTTCCAGTTCCATCGGAAAATTATTTCACTTTAGAACACGGGAAAAATGTCTTGTTATAAGTAAAACAATCTGCCAATGGAACTAGAACTTTTTCATCAATATTAAGGATTTATTGACTGAAAACAAGCTCCTGTGTCTTTCTGAAAATGACTTTGGTTTGTTTTTCTTATTTCTGGTGTTCTCAGATATTTGGACTAGAATCTAGACCAGAAATACTTGGTATGATTTTGTGTTTTTGCAGTGATCTCTCACAGCTTTTGCACCTTTTATAAAATTAAGATTCATCTGAACCTAAATCTGCCCGGGTTATGACTATTTTTGGGGCTTTACTGCATATATAACTCGTCTGTCTTAAGCATCTCAACTGTTGTGTTTATGCGTGCGTTTGCAAAACCATAAACAATATTTGTAATGTAGTCGGCGTGCGTCCCACCTGCTCCGTTCAAAACCAGCAGCGCAAAGAAAGGAAAACTACACATCCATGAAAAGGTTCCAAACAAATTAGAGCGCGCTTTCATCTCGTTTGATCTCCAGGCTGAATTCTGAGCACCTGTCGCCTCCGTTCTTTTGAACTCGTCAAGGTTTTGACGAGAACACGCATTCGTTTTAGTCAAATAAGAGAGCGCTAAATATTTGTGACAACTTGTTTTATTGGTCACACGTTGCACCTCTTTCCCGGTTTTTTTAATTTGCGGTGAGCTGTCGTGGTTTATAAAGGATTAAACGGAGATATGCTTTTAAAGGATTTCGTCTTGCAACCCAAATGCTTCCTCTCGTGTGTCTTTAATTCCTGCTTGTAATCCTTCTCCCAGAGCGCAAAATGACTGTTAGCTCTGAAAAAGGGTGGCATACGAGGATGTGAAAATGTATAGTCCAGCTTAATGTTACCGGTGCTATAATAAAGAATAGCATTTAAACTTGCACCGGTTTGAAAATTTGAAAAGTCCCTAAAGATTTTGTCATTTAATTTGATTTTGAGTGTTGAGTGATGCACCAGTGGAAAACCTGAAGCTACAATCAAACTATGCTAGCATGTTTTTTTGCAGCTTACGAGTCTGGTAACATATTGAAAAATGTTCTGAAATGATTTAAAATCACCATATAAAATATTGTTTATGACTGGAGGAATAATTAAAACAGCTCCCAACATGTCAAGTTCTTACCGTCAAAACAAGTTCACCATGAAATCAGACCGCAAGATGCAGAAATCACCAATAAATCCATCAAGGACAAAGAACGTCTGGAATTAGCAAATCATATTATGAAAGAATATGGTGTTCTCTTTCCCCATGGCCATCTGAGTCCTTGGATTTGAATGAACCGACAACTTCAAGAGACGTGTGCCTTAAGAAAACCCAGTTTTGGCTTCATCCACATGTTTGTTGTGTTTCCTACGTAAACTGCTAACAGCACTTCCAGTGGTGCTTAAAGGAACAATATGACATATTTTCCAAGCACATGGTGCCATTTCATAGCACAGTCAAGTAACTGTTACCATCAGTTGTTAACAAAAGCTCTTTATATCAAATATAACTTAAAAGAAATGTGATTTTGTAATTTTACACATTCACTGTGGCCCAAACAGCGAAATTGGACCACTGTTTCTTTAAAAACGCCTGCTCTTTCTTAAATTTTGCCTTCAGGAAGTCATCACATCGCTCCTTGATAAAGTTTTCACCGGCTTTGCACTGAGAAGTAGCTCCTATAATGAGCTCAGCAGATGCACAGTTCCACCAGGTGTTTGCTAATTGCTGCTGGCTAGTCTGAAGGAGCCGAGTGGGGGAGTCGCTGTGGCAGCGCTGCTCTGTGAGTCGGAGGCCTGGAAACCGCAGCTCCGAGGAGGAGCCATGTCTCGGAGGCGGGGCTAGGTCCACCCAGGCGTTTCGCACAGCTGAACGGTTGCCATGGGAGACTAAAAGCTTTCTCAAACGGGCATGTAATAGTCAAAGGAATGTTTCCGATGCCGTGATGTAAAGCTCAAATTCGATTTTACGCGATACTACCTCTTTAAGGGCTGTGGAAACTACACTGAAATCTCCCTATTTTTTCAAAAAGAAAGTGGAAAAGTCTGATCGAAGAGGCGACATTTAGCGCAGCCGCAATTCCCTCCACCCAGATTTCTCTCACTCCATGTGGAAACTGCCCCTCAGTCTCCTCCCTCCTGCTCCAGGCTCTGCTATGCTCTCGCCGCCTGGCTCGCCACAGAGGGGCTCAGTCAGACAGATGTAACACAGCAGCAGAAGCTGGAGCCGAGCTGAGCTGGCAGGCGGCGGGGGCCCAGACCAGAGCCAATAGCTCTTACTGGAAAACCGCAACGGGACTAAAGTCGGCAGCGGAAGGACGACACATCATCCTACCTGCACCGGTTGAAGATCAGTTGGCGAGAACTTCTTTTTTTGTTTTGTTTTGTTTTTTGTTGTGTCTCGGTCAGGATGTGGGAATGTTGATCTGGGCGCTCACCATCACCCTGCGAATTCACCATGGAGCCTGACACGAGCACCAATCAAGAAGCACTAAATGGTAAGAGAGGATAAGAAAGAGAAGATGAGAACACTTGAAAGAGAAATGAAAAAGTTTTTGAGCGTGAGAGGTAGTTAGTTGGGTCATGTGTTTTTCCAATTAGCCTGTTTTTATTGCCAGGCTGTTGACTTGGCCCTCTGTGGTCATCATGAATAGGACTTTAGTCTGGTCTATTGATTGAGAGCTGGGGGGGAGGCGAGGAGGTTAAAAGGTTACATGACAATACGATGAAATCACGGCGAAAGCATTCAACTTCAGCGGTCGTCTCCTCCGTGTCGTTTTGCAGTTCGAAAGTGCAGAAGTGTGAGAAAAGTGCGTGTGGGATTGGGAAGCTCTCTGGTTTCTGTTTGCGCTCGAGCCGTTCCCGGTATGAGCCTCGTAAAAACTGGAAGCGCTCCTCTCCGCGCTCGACCAGAATAATTAGCATATGCGAGGGGCCGTGGGTGTGGGATTCCCGCTCCAACGCGGCACGATAATTTGGCGGTCGTGCGAATCCGTACGCTCGCGGTCACCGCGGCGTCGGAAGTACGTGGGTGTTTGTGTACTTCGAGAAAACCCAAGAGCAGCACGAAAGAATGAAAAGTGGGATTTGGATGAAGTGGGGAGGGGAGATAGAAGGACACACAGAGTGAGAGAGAGAGAGAGAGAGAGAGAGTTATGTACACAAATAAATCCAGGGGGATCTGGACTCCGCTGTTAGCCGGTCACTCTTTCTCCCTTCTCGTCTTCCACCTCTGGTTCCACCAAGTGTTAGCGCCTAAACTTGATGGTTAAGACGCTGAAAGAAAAAAAGAAGGAGAAGAAGAAAAAAAGACACTTATTAACTTGGGCCAGAGAAGATGTTTTGCCTCCATGGCCGACGGGAAGGACTCTGCTGTGCTGCTGATGAAGAATGCGGTTTAGAGAATGAGTCAACAGAGAGCATATTTCCAGGAGGCCATAGTTTCTCTCTGCCAGCGTCTAAGCCACATTGTTTTATGTGCTGGGCCGTCTGCCATGGCAGAGAAGAAGTCCCAGAGAAAAGAGGGAGGTGGGATGGCTGCAGAATAACGGGGTTTTATCCGTCCTTTGAGATAAGAGACTTCTCCAAACAGTCAAAGTCAGATAAGGAAGAACCCGCTTTTCCACACCTGTGTGCATCAAGGATCCCTGAAAGAAAATGACACGCGTCTAATTCCTATCATTTGGACATGAGATTTTGGGTTTAATGTAATAGACCTGCACAAAGAAACTGAAAAGCTGGGCAAGGGAGAATGTGGTGGTGGCTGCATCATGCTGCGGGGATGGCGTACTTCATCCGGGACAGTCGGAATGTGGATGGAGGTAAACTTGCAGCAATCTTGGAAAAGAAAATGGGGCAATGATTGCAATCATACAGGAGGTGGAAATGATCGTCAGAGTTACGTCAGAGTGATCTTGTTAAAAGTCGAGACTAAATCCAGTTAGGATGCGGGGGGG
>NW_015114124.1:122398-127976 GCF_001443285.1 Poecilia latipinna
GGGGGGGGGGGGGGAAACACTTTCCATCCACTCTGAGCCTGAATTGTTCTGAAGAAAGAAAAGATCGAGCGATTGCTTTTGTCTCCAGAAAGTTTTGGAGCTGTGGGTTGTTTAATTAAATATATCAGGGAACTAAACCAAAAATTTTCAAAACGATTTTAATTTTACAATTAAATGAGTTTTGTTTTGTTTTTTTGCATTAAAAAGATAAAATGTGAATAAAAAAAAGTTAATGGGGCATGAATACTTTAACAAGGTAGTCTAAATGGAGATGGGTCGGCCATAATTTGATATCATTCGATCACGTCCTCCGGGTTCACCGTTCCTCAAACCCGCAGGTATCAATTTTCGCTCTCTCTCTCTCTCACACACACATTCTCGCACCGCTGCTGCTGTTCGCAACAAACAATCCTGGATTTATCTTTCCGTGTGCATTTTGTTGTCTTGTATTACGTATCGCCTTGCACATTCCCCCCTCACATCCTCCATGCAAAGTAGATGAATTTAGCTGACTGTCTTAGCAACGAACTGTGACTGCATCCATTTCCTGCTTCTGTCAGAAGATTGTGCTGATGCTGGGCATCTTTTGTCACTTAATAGTACTTTAAAAAAAAAAAAAACTGCATTACCAAGCTAATTCAGAAGTTTTCTCAAACAAAGTACTGAAAACAGAACATAGATTAAAGCATGAGTTAGGGTTTGATGCCAGTAACTTGTATTAGTGGGAAGCATGTTTACGATCGCTGCTTTTTAAAAACACAGAGAATCGATACCGTAAAGTGTTTTTCCATTTTTGCATTGGTCAAATCGGGTGGGTAACATGTCTGGACTTCAGTCCTCCAATCTGCCGTCAAGGCTCTTCTTCTTCTTCTTGCCAGATCCTGTGAGCTGCAGTATTTGCTGAATGCAGATTGATGTTGAAAGGGAAAGCATGGGGGGGAGGGGAGGTTTCTTAAAATTCCCTCGTAAGGCAACATGGAGTATTTCATAAAAATGCACATTTTTAACAAATTGTGGTACTAATAATGAAAACTGATTAAAAAACGTTTTTTTTTTCATATATATGGCCGACTTAAAAAGGTGGCAAAGAGCTTCTGCACATCCAGGTTTTATCAATCAATCAATCAATCAATCAAATTTTATTTGTATAGCACATTTCAGCAGCAAGGCATTTTATGGAGCTAGTTAAAGCTGAGGAACCTAAAAACTAAATGCTACCTCCCCTTACTTTCGGCTTACTTTGCGGGAACACAGAGTCCTTGATATATTGAAGGGTGTTGGTGGTTTATATCCAACAATTAAGACTTATTTAGGAACTTAAACTGCTTCGTATACCAATCAATCATTGCCAGTGTAGTCATTTGGAAACCTTTTTGGAAATGTTGATTTACATAGCACTCAGATGGACGACCTGAGGATTAGGCCGGGCCATTGCCATCCAATGCAGCTCCGCTCAATTCTCATCTCCCTTCACTGCTCCGTCTGATCTTTCTTCCATTGAAGTTGATTTCTCCGGTTGAATTTCAAACGGGCCAATCGGCAAACAGAAAAGGTTGTGAACGATGACGTCAATTTTCGGCGCTGTTTTAGAATTACAGTCCGCCTGCAGGTTTTCGGTGGCAGCAGAGGAAGTCGGCGCAGCCTTTTAGTCCGTGTTGGCTACGCTTCCAAATGTTGAGTTGACATTAACAGCCATCTTGTTTGGGTCGGCGCTTCTCTCTTCGCATTGGAGGACGATTGTTTACAGCGCAGGCTAGTCCTGATTTAGCTTCATATTGTCAAACTGGTGCGTTGCACAAGTCACGGGCGAATGCTGACGAAGCAGTCGCTTTTATCAGGCTACCCGAGAATAGAACCCTGGTGAACTTTATGTGTGATTTTTCTTTACTATGATTCATCCTGTGAAATGTCTCAAAGTAGAGCCTGTCTGCCAGGGAAGATTTGAAAGAAAGTGAAGACAGGCCATACGGAGAAGCTGCATTTTCAGGTGTGACACATAAAAATGACATAGAAAACCATGTGAGCATTTTGTCAAGGCGTTCTTTCACGGTTTCAGCCAGAGATACAGAAGACAGTGGTGGAAAACTAGAGATTGTGAAGAGACATGAAATGGCCACGTTTCCAGTGGTTGAAACATGAGTTGCTTGTGTTGTCCTTTTGAATTTTAATTGTTAAAAAGTCTCTGTAAGAGGGGTGCGACTGAATGTCAGAAGGGACATGTGGTGGAGTGCTTGGCTGTCAGAAATAATACATCTTTCTAGCTTGTGTTTTTAGCATCATTGTAGTTTTTCAGCACTTTCTAAAGCCAGAAAGACTGATTGTTTCTTTTTTTTTTTTCTTTTTTACATCAAGATACAACATACATTTTATTTAAGTGGGTGAGCAAGCCAAAGATTTGAGCAAAGTCATCTGCAACATTGAAAAACTGGAGAACGTTGTGTCGTCGTTCTGGCAACATCGAACTGACACAGTTAGCCAAAATGCAACACAACGGTGGAGCATCATGCTTTGTGGATTCTTTCCTGTAGCAGGCAGGGGGAAAAATTGTAAAAATCCAGATCTAAGTTGATCTAAAAATCATATTGACTGCAAAACCTGAAGACTTCTAATCATAATTAAATTTATTTAATTTCCCTTTGGGATCAATGTCGTATTTTTTTTAATTGAATATTTATTCTACATCCAATCTCATAAACTCTGTATTTACAATGCTGGTAGAGACAAATATGTATTGATAGCAAATATTTCATAGGAGTATGAACACTTCTTCAATGTACTTCCGCAAAGACTTTCACTTTTGTGTAATATCTTTACAACAAAAGAAACAGTAGAAAATTCAGGGTTTTTTCTTTTTTCAACATCCAGTCAAAAAAAAAAACATCCCAGACTGATTCTGATACGTTTGTAACACCAGCTACTGCATCCATAATTATCAGAACAGTCTACAAAGCTCTGGTACCAAACCGTATTTCTGCCAGATATGCTGAAAACCTCACAACACATTTCTTTTCTTTCTTTTATTTTTTTTTTTAACAAGCAGAACTCCTTTTGTTTGGAATCAAAGTGAAAACATCTCACAGAAACCTGCAGAGATGTGAGGATGTTTCAGAAAGAAAAAAGGAACAAGGAGGAGAAAAAAAAACGGTTCCACACCGTGGCCCTCATTGACATGTAAATAGGTCTGCCTATGTGTGTGTGTGTGTGTGTGTGTGTGTGTGTTTTGTCCTAGATGAGAAAGGTGGAGGGCTTCCTGGAGTAGCAAAGCAGAAGACAGGTGGACATATTTAGTCTGACTGTGTATTTTAACTTGTCCGAGATTCTATTCAGCTGGAGAAGTAAACCAGCTGGGATAGATGAAGCACTTTTATTGGAGACAAGGGGGCCTTTCTCCTTTTTTTTTTTTTTTTATTTCTTGTTTGAAGTGTTTCTCGCTACACTTTAAAAAACTCCCAGATATCGTCAACATGAAACTATGGTCTTGTGCTACAGACTGCTGCGGGGCTTTGTCACAAAGAATACTCAGTTTTCAGGATAAAGGATTTCTTCTTGGTTATCATGTGGTAAAACTTTTGGGTGGCACTCGGCGTATATTTAGGAACCGGGCTGTCAGTGTAGAAGTTGTAATCTATTTTACACCAGGCTTTACAGGCAGTTCATCCCAGTTAAAAAGAACCATTCTGTCTCTCTCTCTCTGTCTCTCTCTCTCTCTCTCTCTCTCTCTCTTTGAGGGCAACAGCCTGCACAGATGTTTTCTAAATGAAAATGTAATGTTTAGTCTCTTTCCAATTGCAACCGCGTTCGTGTGCCTCAAACTATAGGATGTGCATGCATGTTTGTGTGTAAACCTCATTTTTCACTTCATTTTCTTGGCTTTCCTTAAAAGGTTAGAGGGAAGCCCTCAAAGTGAGACACTAAGTTGCACACATTTCACTTATTGCACAAGTCAAACGTGTGCGAGGCAGAGTTTGTGCATCTGCAGTCAAAGGAAGATTCACTTTTAAAGTAACGCTACTGAGATGATCAGGTTTGCCCACACAGTATACTAAATATTGCTTACTGGAAAATCTGCTTATGATTGTGTATTTTTATGTAAATTCCAGCCAGGGGAAATGGTAATATATTCTCCACAAGCAGCAGCACTCTGTGTGATATGCAAAATGCTTTAAATCAATACCATCTGAAAGCTGGTGGCAATTTTCATGATGTAAAAGCAAAAAAGGAGGGAAAAGTGATTGCTAGAATTTTTATTTTTATTTTTTATAGAGTTCATGTGATAACTTTGCGGTTGAATCCAAATGTAGCTCCAATTACGGCTTTTTATCTTCAAGGAAGTCTTTCAGAGGGATGCATCTTCCTGTAGTCTTTCTACAATCGGCAGCGGTTCATAAAAAAAAAAAAAAAACATCCCTCACTGATTCAATAACCATAGTTGTGTTTAATTTCATCAAGAATTTTGAGTCCGGCACGTAGACGCTTTACTTCAAAAAATATGGACAAGACGCTTCACAGCTTCTGTTACGAATTTAGTGTTGAAAGCCGAGTTTCCGGATTTTCACTATTTTCACTATTAGTTTTAATCCTTACACTGTAGCAGGGGGGGGAAAAAAAAAAAACAAAAAAAAAAAACATCAGCATGTTTATCAGGTCACCATCTTGTCACCAACTACTTTAATCTTTTTCTGTGGATTGGGTGGATATGTCTGTGGCTGCGGTCGCAAGGAATTATGCACGCAGAATTGAAAATATCTGTTTGCGCTGACCGCTGAGAGATGAGCACGCCGAGGCTCAGAAGGCTGTGATGGTCATGAGAACCCCGAGGCTACGGTGACGCTACGTTAGCAACCAGATGGGCATCTTGTGTTCCCTTTGTTCTTCCATCATCTTCATCAGAAATAGTATTGGGGTTTCGCTTTGATAGCTGTTCAGTTCCTGTGCCACGACTGCTGCATGACGTTTAAAAAAAAAAAAAGAAAAAAAAGAAAGAAAATCAAACTTTGTTTTAGTTTCCCAGCAACCAGCACAGCCACATCACAGATCTGCCAAAAAGCAATGCATTAACTGTCTGATTCCTAATTTTATTTGACTTTATCTGTGAGGAGCGATTTTCATGTTTTTCTGACTGAAATGAGTGACAATGATGTAATCATTGATAAAGTGTACACTCATGAGGAGTTAGAAGGCTTTATGGAACTTAAAGTTGGAATGACATGTTTTTATTTTTATTTTTTCCAGCGCAGGATATTTGCCGACATGAAACATGAGTGAAAAGGCATTACAAGCTGCTGGGTTGAGTAAAGTTTTCTAATATCAAAGTTGAGTGGTCTAAATTAAAATGTTATGGTCACTTTAATAGAATAAAATAACTTAATAAGCAGATGACTAATAATTATGATGCTGTAACTTTCTTACAGAGTTTGGTTAAAGAAATATATATTATTTGCTCTCTCTGTCTCTGCACATGTTCGTCTTCACCAAAGCTGGGACTGGATTTCTTAAAGTGATAGTTTGGGGGGGGGGGGGGGTAAAGGGGGATTTTGGGAAAAAAATATTATAAAAAGATTCCTTCCCCTTATTGGGC
>NW_015114124.1:131135-140098 GCF_001443285.1 Poecilia latipinna
GGGGGGGGGGTTAAGCGAGATTCTGTGAAGTAAATATCATTAATAGATTCCTTACCTCTAATGTGCATATTTCATTTCTTTCTAAAATTTTAAGAACCAGGAAGGAATCCTCATTGGACATCGACCATCTTCATCAAAGGCGTAGAAAGTGGATCAGTGGAAACAGGAATTCTACAAATTTCCATGACTATGAAAATGAATTAAAATGTTACATTAAAATGAAAATGTGTGATGCACAGTAGTTTTCATAAAAAAAATTTAAAAAAAAGTATTTTTGCCTTCATTTAAATTTTTGGAGACCACAAAATTCAAGTGAATTTTACCAAAAACAAATTTGGCACAGCCACCTTAACAAGTGGCTATTTGGTATTCATTTGAATACCAAATAACTGTGACGACAAATCAGGTCAGACAAGGTTTTCTTGCTACCACACACATTTAGAAAAAAAAAAAAAAAAAAAAATTTTTACTTTGGTTGCCATATTTTGCGACAAGCACTGTAACCACCGGTAAACATTAGATTTGTTGATTTATGATTTATCGACGTCTTCTGACGACACGTGAAAGCGTTTAAGACCCACATCGGTAGCCGACACGTGAAAAGTTCATTAAACACTTAAAACTAGTCTGGTGACGGGGGGAGGTGAGGCGGGGGGATATAAATAACGCTGCAGAGGCAGAGTTAAGCAGTAACCTCAGGGAGCTGTCTTGTGGCCAGCGGCGGCGGTGGCACAGCTCCATTTGGCCCCATTTGTTAGAAAGCCTCCCTGATGGGAGACCGTCAGTCACTGTGAAGACCCGCTGTGGAGGGAAGCAAAAGCAGAAGAGATTTAAAACAAAAGAAGAAAAAGAAAAAGAAGCATCTGTTACAACACAATGTCTTGTTCTAAAAACTAGAATCCACATGGGTCTTCTGGTGGAGATGTTAAACATGTTTACATGGTAACCTAACGTGTGCATGCATTTAGCAGTCTCTGTCCGTGTTGATCAGTGGCGAACGCAGCGGCGCGCTCGTTCGCCGCCACTCGTGTTGCGGCAGTGATTTTCCGTGTCCCTGTAAATCTTCCTTTAATTTGCTCTTCTCACACTGAGGGTGGCTAATCGTATCCTGATAAGTAGGAGGCAAGAACCAGAAGAAAATCTGATTTTAATCAGTGTTTTTGTTTACCCTTCCGTCTTGTTTGTGTGGCTTATCCAGTCACAGATCTGCCATAATCCTCTGGTATTTATTTCACTGCCAGAGTTTGGTGGGAAAATACAGTAATCTGAGCCTGAAATTAGGGCTTTGTGGAAGAAGCAACATAAAGCGCAAGATGGAGTGCTGCTTAGAAAAGAACTGGGTTAGTCGTACGAGTTGTATTTGAACAGAAGCTTTTAAATTTAATATTAAAACCAGATTTCCCTGGCAACATATGAACAGTTTGACGGACAGATGCAACTTTCTGGATAAAACGTAAATAAACTTGGGGGGGAAAAAAACAAATGTTTCTGGAAAATGTTATGCACGTAAATGATTTAAGTAATTCTACACATGTGGCATATTTGTGTTCAACCAAGAAGGTTGGTTCTGATGGTAGATTAGACTGTCATCGCTAAACAGTGATAAAACGGTGCAGCCAATTCAAGTCAAGTCACTTTATTTACAAAGAACCATCAGTTTAGGCTACTTTTAATTTAGAAAAGCATCAACTTAGGCAGATTTTTAAAGTCAGTGAACACAAATGGGTTTTAGACGCATTAATTGCAGTGGAACCTCAGTATTTGCAAAGGCTAAGGACCATAGTCGCCCTCTAAAAACGCTTTTAGCAGCCTGTACCACCAAATATGTATTAATATCAATAGTGGAAGCCATTGTAGCACTGCCACAGATGTTATGTCTCTATATTCTACGGACTGATGGTGGTAGAGACAATCAGCGCCTAGGAAAATGAGTGGTTCTCTTTGTATTGTCTGCTTTGCAAATGCTAGCCAAAAGAATGTCAAGTAGATTGTTTCCCAATCTGCATTTGATTTAAAATCTTTAAAACATCAATGGGCAACCTTTCTGCTAATAATTTGGAGCAACATTCCACAGAACGATGAGTAAATAGGTGACTTTGCAAATGGAACCACTAATAGTCAGTAAGCTAGGTGAATAAAGCGGATCCTGATTGCGGATGCAACGCGACAAGATGCGGATGAAGTTCCACGGGCATGAACGCTTTCACACAGAGTTGAAAATTTGTCCCTTGGCTGATGGCGAAGGATGTCGGAGATCACATGGAAAAGGAGAAAGAAATGAAATGTGATAGAATTCCTTGAGACTTTTATTCCACCCCTCTTGCATTGTGAGTGACTGCAGTTCCTGCAGGAGTCTGGCATTGGAGGGATGGCAGCAACCTGACCTCCAAGTGCCCCACAGACAATTCCCTTTGTCTCCAAAATGGTAAATGTAAGTATTCCTCACCGCCCTGTACTCCTCTGTGTGTCTGGCAAAAGTAAGGCAGACGCTGCGATTTAAGTTGGATCTGCTTTATGTGATAATTTTTCTCCGATTCAGCATTCCAAGGCCCAGAGGGTCATTTCCTTATGCATTACATTCGGCTCTCGCAGAGACCTTTTTGAATGTTGTTTGCTGGGTTCATTGTCGATTCAAATTAGCCTCGATTTACTTTTATTTTCTCGAGGTTTTATTTTCTGTCGCTTGCGTTCCCGTGTGACCCGACTTTCACAAGCAGGTAACAAAACAAAAAGTAAACGAGCAGACTAAACAAGCGCAACTTGAAATGGAGTTGTCGCCATCCTTTCTCCATGCTTTTCACGCGTTCTCCGGCACAGACGCGCAGAAACCGACTCGGGAGCATAAACAGAGCGACAGCGGATGAGGGATTAGGGAGGCAGAAAGGAGGACAAACAAAGAAGGAGATAAAAGAAGAGGTGTGTCCGAGTTGTCAGTAGGAGTGAACTGCAGCGCTTCACTTTGTCGTCCCTTTGTAACTCTATAGCCCACATACCAAAGTCATCACTCACTTGAGTCTCTTTTTCTCTCTCCCTCATCTTCTGATCTTTCAATCCCTCTCTTTTTATTCTGTTTTCAGTTGCAAATTATTTGTTGAAATACAGACCAGCCAACACCCTTCTATGCCACCTGCATTAACTTAAACTGATGTGCTATGAAACACAGAGCAGGCTTGTCACACGTCTGTGTGCTCACCGCAGAGGATTTTAGATAGGAAGACTTTCTAAGCTTATTTTGAAGCCAATCTATTGACATTATGTCTCCCTCTTCATTTGATTATTGAGTTCCTAAAATAAATGGGTTTTTCAATAATAATAATAATGTTCACATTTATTTATTCATTATGTCTGTAAATAATTTTCAACATATTATTTTTTGAAAAACTACAAATAAAAACATTTAGATATTTTTTCCCCTAAGCCTTGCTAGCTAATGCTGCAGCTGAAACAGTCAAGGAATAATAATAATAATAATAATAATAATAATAATAATAATAATAATAATAATAATAATAATAATAATAATAATAATACCGACCATTTAAAAATTCCTCAATCTGATTCTTGCGATCGGATTGGAAAATTCCCACCTCAGATTTACACACATTCAGTCTTCAATTCTTAACGACTTCTAAGTCCATGCTTTTTCCACAGTTTTTTTTTTTTTTTTTTTTACTGTGCGGTCATGTGTTTAAAAATAAACAACAATGAAACAAGCGGACAATTGAGCAGTTTTGTGCTGGAAACGTTTAAGCTTTACTGCAGCACAACTCCGGCACCACAACTCGGCAGCAAGTCAGCAGGATTCAGTGGATAAATCGCCTTAAACAGAGCAGCAGATGTTATCAGCACCAAAACTTGCGTTTTTCAATTATGCTTCAGTTTATGGAAAATGCTCCCGTCTGATTGTGAGAAAGTGCGAGCAAAATTTGTGATACGCAAATATGCTAAACTTGTGCAGCATTCAGCAGCGCCCAGTAGACCCTATTATTTTCCTAGATTTCCTTCTAGGTGACTGTTACTTTTTTTTCTTTTTTTTTTTTTTTTTTTTTTGAGACGGGCAACAAGTATCTATATATATTTCAAAAATGCATGACTTCATGTAAAATTAATGGAAGCAAGGGGAGTTTTCCTCTGAAATAATTACATGAACATACCGCAGTAGACGCTGCAGCTCTGTTTTCTGTTTTCATAGTTTGAGTTGCTTTTAAATTTTTTTAAAAGTGGATAATGTTTTTGAAGTAGCCAGTAGTCGTATCGTATAATGAGATTTTAGATTGGTGAAGGGCTTACAGTTAGTTAGATTAGTGGGCGTTTGCAATTTAGAAGATCACAAACTTAAAATGTTAATGTCTTTGGGTCAGGATGACTGTATGACCAGCTTATTGTGCATTTTATCTGGATATTTTCCAAACAATTTTGAGACCTGGGAAAATCCCAGTGGCTATCGCTTGAAGGTTATTTACACATCTTCACCACTAGGGGCACCAACAAGCATCAAACTTGTTTCTTTGAGACTGGTTTGTGAAAACAGACAATTGGCTAAGTCTTATTGGCCATTTCCATGTTATTCTGTTTGAATATAAAACCACCGATAACATTACATTGAATCTTGTGCTCGTCTTTCAACTTACATTGTTATTGCAAAAAACATCCCTATTTGAGGAGTGTGTGTGGCTGGGGTAAAACAGTCAGGAAAGTATGTGAACAGCAGGAGGAGGAGGAGGTGTGTGTGTGTGTGGATGGAGGCGGGGTCAGGGGGTCGGGGGGTTTGGGGGAGGTGATCTGTCGACACTTTTGCGGACAAATGCCTTGCTTGACAAATGTCTGAAAAGAACAGAAACATGAGAGGACGGTTCTTCAACAAGAGGGGGAGAGTGAACTGGGAGACGATAAGGAAGCACATCTCAACACATGATTTTTTTTTTTTACTACTTCACATGCAACCTGCTCAGTTTGTGCACTGCTTTCTGTTGTGATCTAAAATGCATGTAAATGCAGCTTGCTTATGTTCGCGGAGCACAGTGAATTTTACATGCGCCTATTTATGTTTATCATAAACCTAGACTGCAAAAAATAGCGCAAATATCTTGGTATGCTTGAAATACTACAAAACTAACAAGTAACATTTCAACACAATATAGAAGCTTACTTTGAGTCAAAATTTCCCTTAATATTGATGAATAAGTACTAGTTATGAGTGAAAAAATGAGTCTTATTTCAAGTGTATTTGGCTAAGAAATACGACCAAAAACACTTTGCTAATGTTTCTGTGTTTTTGCAGCGTGAAAATGGAGCAATTACAAGAGTTCTCATTCAACAAAGATGATCAAAGACTTTAAAAAAAAAAAAAAAAGAATTAGCAGCTCCATGTCATCCCTATCACTTCTGTAGAAAAGTAGCCAACATGACCAGCAAACTCCAGCAAATGCTTTAAAGCTGGAGTTGAATAGTGAGGCCCTGGCCTGGCCCCGCGGTTTTCGGTCAGCCGCAGCCGGGCTCCTGATTGGTTAGAAGTGAAGCGTAGGAATTCAGCCTAAACCCCACCCCTCCGTCCTCCGTCCTCCTCCTCTTCCTCCCAGTCGCTGATGTACGACGGCATTCCCTGAGCGTACACACACATGTTTCACTCGCCTTTCCCTTTGAGAGACAGACAGAGAGAGAGAGAGAGAGAGAGAGAGAGAGGTTGGGGGGGGCTGTACAGCGGGTAGCTTCAGACATTTGAAGTCACAGAGAGAGAGACACAGACAGGAGACAAAGAGAGGACTCTGGATCTCTTTTGGTGTGTGTCTTTGCATATGTGTGCATGTGTGTGTGTGTGTGTGGGAGAGAGAGAGAAAAAGAGAGAAGAGGAGAACTTCTCTCTCTTTTTTCTTAGTGATTCTGAGAAGGGGGAGGATCTGAACACTGCTAAGAGTCAGTACCCCTGCAGGAGTCCACAAGACCATACACTCCACACACACATACACACACATTTAGTGGAGAAGCACACACTACGCTTCTCCAGTTCATCTACAGCTTCTGTAGCCTGGCTGAATCACAGCAAGAGATCAGGACCCTGGAAGAGAGGAGGAGAATAATTCGGACTTACTACTTGTTGCTCTCTGCTTTTTTTTTTTTTTTTTTTGGTGGATTGTATTGAGGATGATTTTCTTTCTGCTCTCTCAACGACTGTGGGACCTTGTCTGAGGTGAGCCCTTAACTCTGCTTTGTAATTTTTTTCTCCTTTTCTGCCTCTCTCTCTCTCTTCTTTCGTAGCCCGATGACTCGGTGAGACGAAGGAATGCACGAGTCACAAGTTTTTTGCTTTTAGGTTTTTCCCGTCTCGGGGATCGGAAAGAGCGTTAAAGACATGATCTGTCAGAGAAAGCAGCAGGTTGGAAAGGAGACGTGTCTCCCATGAGGAGAAGACACAAAGAGCTGTAACGTGCGATCTCTGAAGAAGAAAAAAAGTTAAAAATGCATGTCATAAATGCACATTCCTGATGTTTTTGTTGTGTTTTTTCCATGTGTGTTTGTGGGAAAGGCAGAGGCAGTGTTTAAGTGCTTCGGTGGTGTGTAGTCTTCATTTATCAGCTTCGGCATGATTATAGTGCCCTTGCAGATAGCAATTCAGTTGAGTGTGCAGCCCCATAGTATCTCCACCGCCAACATGTGTTTACATGCTGCAGCTTATTGCCTACTCACTGGAGGGATTGGGTTGTGTCAGCAGGTAGGAAAGTTATTTCTTTGGAGGTAAATGTCGGTGCTTACAGTCGACTTAAACTGCAGTGTGTTGTGATTTATTTTGTCTTGCTTCCAAACGGGGCCCAGGCATTCAAATTTTCTGAACTGTGCGATTTGTAGAAGCTCCAATACTATATATATATATAAATATATTTGTCTTATTTAAGTAATGGTGCAGGGCTTTGTGTCCGGAGAACCAGAGTGGACATTGTTGTCCTATTATTAGCGCAATCCGGGGCCGGCCGGCAGCTGTGGGGAAGGAAGTCGACTCAGAGCAGCCGGAGGAGAGGGATTAGTGGGAATGCCGAGCGGAGAGTTCACGGTCCGACTGCCGGACTGGAGTTCTCTTCGCCGGAGGAGACGGCTTGTGTCCAGGCGGCAGGGATGGGATCAGTGTGGCTCCTGAGCGGGAAGGGATGACACGCGGGAAGGTTGGAGGTCAGCAGCCGATCCGGACAAGACGCTCTGTTGTTGTTGTTGTTGCAGACTGCAGCTGTTGTTTGGCTGCAGGATGACCTGGTTGCTGATTTGTGTGGGCAGCTGGGGCTAAGAAGAAGTTTGCCGCTTTCAGGCCTCTGATTTAGTCTGGAGGTGTCTTTTGGACCGACACCAGAGCATCTCTTTGTAGCAGATGTGTGCATAAACAGAGTGGAAATGCAGTGTCTGAGTAGAAGAACTCACAGTTTCACAGTTTACAGAGCCTTGTAAACATACTTCAAACTCTTAAACTTCTCTAAAATTTTCCATGTTTCACTCCTAAACATTAATGCATTTTATCCTGAATTTATATAAAAAAATAAACAAAAGGTTGCACATATTGCTAAAATACATGGTTGTCAAACATATCTTTGAATAAGAATTCAAAATAACATGCATTCGTATTGCCAAGTTAATACTGTGTGAACTTCTGCACATCTTTTCTCTCAGGATCACCCTGAATCATACTTTTCTGCCAAAACATCCCCACAGCATGATGCTGCCACCACTGTGTCTTGCCATAACAATTGTATGTTTAGCGAGATAAAACTGCTAGTCTGTTGATGAGACTCAGCATTTCCTTGTGCACCAAAACTTTAAAACTTTTTCATGTGGTTAGAAGTGCAAACCGGATTTTTTTTACCATATGTGGAACTCTCAACTATTAGCTGCAAATTCAGTTACCTACTTCTTTTGAAAGTAATATATAAATACTGTAATAATTCAAAATAAGGGTCAATAGATGACGCTGTACAAGACAAATTCAGAAAGTATATAATCGATCCAAACAAAGACGGATTCAAAGACAGCTACATGCATCTACAAAGGATCTTTGTTCTGAAACAATGCAGACATTGTTTCAGAGCAATGTCCTCATTATGCAATTGCATAAGAATCAGCAATTACTGATTATTATGCCAGTTATTAAAAAGTTTATTTTTAAGAAAACTCAACCTGTTGCACTGATCCTCTGATACTCCAGAAAACATTTCCACCATCCTGTTAACAGACTATTCAACCTGAGCTGTGACTCTCTGCAGCCCCTCCAGAGTTACCATCAGCTAATATGGATGCTATTAAGCCCTTTCCAAGCCTGTCAGTTCAGAAGGACATCCATGTTTATGTAGGTTCCTTTGCCTGGAGAATGCATGATGCTGCCCCTTTAAGTGTTTTGCTGGAGGAAGGACTGGTGCTCTTCACAAAATAAATGGCATCAGGAGGAAATGTTGTGGAAGTATTCCGTCATCATCTTGAGACGTCAGCCAGGAAGTTGAAGCTAGCAAACAAAGCGACAAATTTGTTACTCGGTGTGTTTAAAACGACAAATCATTCTGGCTCTTAGCCAGTGGAAATAGTTTTGGCAGCCCTGACACAAAACAGGACGTATTTAGTTTCACTTAATCTTAAACAGGTTGTGTCTTTTGATACATTGTATGCAATTTCTCCTGGTTTCAATTGTTGTCACTGTGTTTCACATACTTATTTCTGAAACACATTTCTTGTTATATTCCGTCTACAGATGGATACATAAAACAAAAAAACCTTGTTTCACCTTGTTTTGCCAATTAACGGCGCACGCGGTGCGTGAAAAAGCCCAAAACAAAACAACAACAAAAAAATCCATCCCAAACTGCTGCTAAAGGAAATGATACAATTAAAAAGCAATTACAAGTTTGGATTTTTTTTTTTTTTTTTTTTTTTTTTTGCTTTCTTTTTTTTGGTTTAATTTCAATTCCGGGGGGTTACACCTCCGGTACCGGGCG
>NW_015114124.1:143123-162852 GCF_001443285.1 Poecilia latipinna
GCGGCTAAAAGAAAAAAAAAAAATAAAAAAAAAATTCAAATTTTGGTTTTTTTTTTTTTTTTTTTTTTTGTTGCTTGACTCTTTTGTGGTTTAATTGCAATCCGAGTGGTTGCATACGTCGTGAACGGCAGCTTGTTGTTTTGTGCTCGTGAATTTTAGATGCGGGGCAAACCTGATAAAAACGCGAGCTGAAATGGACTGTCATTGAGGCGGCTCGCTCCGTTTTGGTAACACCTTTATCTTGAGCTGCCCAGCCGCTGGAAGCCGACTAAGTGTTCTTAAGCAGAGAAAGTGGAACGGCTTCCTTGCGGATTGTGAATGCTTTGTGATTGACTGGTGTGATAAACTCTTGCCTCACTGGCTTAAGTGATAATAAAATCCCGGTGTTACTTACAAAACACTGCTATCTCTCCATCTCCGTCCCCACACACCTCCGTTGTGCGCTCTTGTGAAATACGCCTGCAGTGCTGAAAGGAAGTTCTGCAAGTAACGCACTGGCTTTGTTGCATAGTTAGCTCAGCTCGGTTATGTCAGGCGCAGCAGTACATTTGTTTATTTAGCTGATCCCCCCCCCCCCAAAAAAAAAAAAAAAAGCGGGATTGTGAAACTCCCGTGTCAAGATTCCTTTTCAATCTCTCTCGTCTTGAATGTACTTGTTTCACTTCACTTCCATGTTTTGTCGTCGTTTCACCGACTTGGTTCCGTTATCTCCATCTTATGCCGTGTCGGGTCACGGGTGCAGTGAGACCCAGACGTCCCTCTCCCCAGCCACTTGGGTCGGCTTCTGTGAGGGAATCCCAAGGCTCACCTCACCTGTGACTTCTGGATGACTTGGAACCTGACCTGAAGTACAAATAAAACATGTATTTGAGTATCTACCCAGGTACTGTCCACGCAAACACCCTTGTGTTTCTCTGACTTATCCCAGAACAGCGTCTGTTGTCATTTTCCCCTTTTGCTCATACAACCCCAGCCCCTGCCCGCCCCTGCTGTGCCCGGCTATGTAATTACACAGTCATGAATCACAAACACCAGAAGACGTTTTTTCGACAGGAGTGCACAGGATTGGATCCGGTATCCATGGCACTTTCGGTGTGGGGATGCAGAGAGGGTGTAGGGAGAACAGAAGACATGAAACAGGTTTGGCAAGATGTACGTCAGGACTCTGTGAGACAGTTTCTGGGTGCTCACCTCAGTGTACTAATGTTAGTTTTGATTTGCCTTTGCAAAGCTATTGTCAGTGTTTCCTATCTTACCATTGTAAGCATATTCAAAAGCATGGATATAAATGTGAAGAAAGACAGGGAGATGTCAAGTACTGTCATGTCTTTAAAGTTTAGTTTAGTAACTTTAAAATGTAGTATTTTAAGTTTCTTGAGAGACAATTTAAAGTCCATTGCATCTACTTCTAGCATTTTGAATTGACAACATATTTTGAAACTTGATAGTTCCAGTTCTGATTGGTGTGGCTGGATTGATGAGTGCAAGTACAACACTTTGGCAGTGACGTCAAACTCTTGTTTCATTTTACACTTTTTTTTTTGGTTTTAATTTCCAACTAACCATCAAAGTATGAAATGTCATTGCTGGGTAGGAGCCCTATGTGGTCAAATTTTAGAGGCATTAAAAGGTAATCCGTCAGCTTCTCTTTCAGTTTCAAGCATCCTACATGTAATGCTGATGGAAAACAAACTGTTTTTTTTTTTATATGATACTGAGATTTTTATATTTTTTTTTAACAGTGGTGGAAGTGCACAGCTGTAGTTAAAATATGACGTTTACTTTTTCACAGTTTCACAATAACATGATGCCCGCACAGGCGGCAACATCTGCAGTCGCCCGAGGCGTCTTACTTTACTAACATTCTAACTTTTACGGCTTTTGCAATACGAGTTTCAAACATTACTACCTTTGTCTGGAAGGGAGCGTCACAGCGAACACTCCCATGCAAGACAAGTCCTCACTTTCTGTCTGATTACTGCACCCATCGCATATTTGACTGTTACTTCAGTCGGACATCTCATTGTTAAAATAATAAAAGCTGATGAAATGCCTGTCACAATATAGGGATGAATTTATCTTCAGGATTTGTCATTGTTTAAAAATAATATGACGTTGGTTATTTTGGCTAAGTGGAAAACAAAAACCCTGATCCTTCCATCTCAGTTTTATTCAGAAGGTATTACAAAGTGGAAGCCTCACACTAACGATACCTTTTAGATCCAAGACACATTTTGGAATGGAGTTCATTTTCCAAAATAAAAAAAAATTAAAAAAAACCTGTCAATGTGTATAAATTAGTATTTTAGCTGTTTCCCCATCATAGCTGCATTCAGGTGTTTCTACAGAGGAAATAAAATCGCTTCAAAGCTCTGTCTTTATAATTAGACCATAAATACACTGTGAAATATGGCTTCTCATTAATAATGCAGGTGCAATCCACATGCGGTTGTGTGGGGGGGGTGAATTCCCTTCAAAGCAGATTTCTGCCCTGAACGAGTTGACAAACGCTCCCCTGTAACCGCGGTTACGCAGGCGTGTGGGCCTCGTCGCGCATCTGGTGGTATTCATGCAGGCTTAGAGCGCATTGCCGTCTCAGCAAACACGCTGCACTGAACCCGGCCACGCCGCACACAGGAGCTGACACAGCCGATGGCAGTGCGTCCCGCATTGGCAGCGTTAGCAAAGACTCAAAAGTCATGACAAGAGACTTCTGGTGTTTTTTTTTGTTTGTTTGTTTGTTTATTTTTTGGATGTTGAGGATTCCAGTTCCAATGTTCCTTTAAAAGTCATTTGCATTTTTTTTTTTTTATTGTTTGAACTTGCGTTTTTGTTTTTTTACTTGCCTTTTTGGTGTGACAAAGTGTTGTCTGTTCATGAGGATGTGGACCACCCACTGAGTTTTCAGTATATCTAGTGTTGGTAAAAGAAGAAAGCTGGGATAACCGGTTTTGAAATTATCTTCACTTGCTAATAAAAAGAAAAAAAAAACAGCCATGTGGGGAAATGTGAGGGGAAACTGGAAAGGATCACACAGTAATAATAATAATAGCATGAGTTTAGATGAAGTATTTGTGTAAGAGTTTCAACCAGTCAGACTGACAAACTCCTACAATTCGTAGAAAACGAGCTGCCTTTCTAAAAACTCTTGGTGTTAAAACATGTCGACTTTGTTGAAATTCTCCGAAAGAACAAGCAGCGGCAAGAAAATACGGCCCCACTTCCAGTCTGATGTAAACGTCCGCCATAGCATACTGATGAGGAAAGAAAGCTTGACTGATTTCCTGAAAATCCAGCACTTCCTGTATCTTCAGTGACATCATCAGCTCATCATCAAAAATAAATAAATAAAGTTTGGTGACTGTGAGAGCAAAACTATTGCATCAGTTAAGATGCAATTGTTCGTTTTTATTGTTGTGTCCACCTTGGAACTTTGTTTCAAAAATGTTTAAATTATATATTTAAAAGTAAAGTAAAACAACAACAAACTCTCAAACCACAGTTGAGGTTTTTGTATCCAACTTAACCTGTTGGCTTTGCTGCGGGATTGATTGTGTTTGCTGCTTCCTGCGAGAAAGCACACAAAGCGAAGCAGCTTTTTCTAGAAAACAACCATTTGTAGTTACCTGTATGTTTAAAGCAACTAAATCTATTTGTTGCTGTCTGTTCAGATAATCACATTATTATGGACATGTCCAACCGTAGCTACCTATTACCACAATCCCTGGTGCACCATTAACCAGTCAAAGCTCAACTTAGAGATTCAACAAATGCACGTTAAACACGCACCTAAAGGTAAACTGGATTATTACCGCAGTCAGCAGATAGTTGTTTTGTTTTTTTCTATCAGTTACTAACAGATAACAGAAAGAATTGAATCTACATTTGAAGCAAATACTGTACATCAACTCGTTTCAATTTACCCACTTTCACAAAACATTTCTTGACATTTTAGTGTTTTATTTGACATATTTTTTTTAATGTTTCTTGAATGTAAGACCATTTATAGTTTTTGGATGTGTCACAGAAAGTTTGCATTTGTCGTTCTGATGGCATGCACAGAAAATAAACCGTCAAGACAAATGGCTGACTCATTTAACATCCTCATTTTTTTTGGGAAGGTGACTTTACTTTAAAGGGGGGAAAATAGTCTGTTACCCTACGTAGACCTTGCATTACGTAGACCGTAGGTTCATCACAGACACACACCGAGGGTGTGCGAGGAATCGTGTAGGTGATGTCAGAAGGTGACTCGCATGCTGAGGCAAAACAGGAAAAAGGGGAAAATGAACTCCACTCCCAGCGGCTCCGCTTTCCCTCCAGCTTACCTCGTTTCCTGCCACATACCTTTCCACATCCCATTTCTAAAACCGACAGACACACACACACACACACACACACACTCCGACACATTCCGACAAACCCGGCCCACAGCTATTTTAATCACAGTCTTGCTGCCCTTTGTTTAGTTTGCGTAATTCAAATAGAGGCTAAAAGCGTAGCTCAGACGGGACGCCGGGTTTAAGGATTTCAGCCTTTCGGCTGCAACAACTGTGTCTGTACAACCGAAGGAGTCTGTGCTGTCCCAGTTAGCCAAACTCCTCCTGTGTCCTGCCCTCGATCTCCCTTAATAGCAACACACAAACAGTAACTCTCTGCTTAGATGAAAGTGGAGTCGTTTGATGGTGTCAATGATGCTTTTGAGCAGCAACAAGGATCAAGGGTTTGTGTTAGACAGCTGCAGCTTAATTGCTTGCCTCCGTTATGTTTCTTCTTCACGTTTGATTATGTATCCATCTTCCTTTATGTGTCCATGTTGGTACTTGTTAGCTGGCAGTGCCAAGGCAGAAAGCGTCAGAAAGCCAAAAAACCTTCCCGCCAAGAAAATTAAGAGTCCACTTGTCAGTCCACTCCACTCGCTCCTGTCGGTGTCCCCAAACTAATCATTTGTCTCCAATTTAAGAGCACCATGCTGCTCTCTAATCTTGTTTTCTAAAAAAACACGAGCACAAATTTAGAGTGAGATCAACTGCAACGGTGCCAGAAAGGAATTGAATGTGGGTTGCCAGGATGGATACTTAAGCCAGCGGTTCCTGAGCCAACACTTCCTGCTTTTATTTCACAGCGCATTATATTTGTCCCATACCAAAGTATGAATCCACTCATTTAGAGTTCTTCATGTCAATGTTATTGACGCTGTAAATTGTTTTTTGTGGTTACACTCCTTTTACAATCCCCCTGGAAAGACAGAACTCAGCAGTATTTTAGGCGACAGCACGATAAAGTAGTTAAAAATTAGGGAGATTTTATTTTATTTTTTTACTTAAAATAAGAGTTTTACTGATCTTCACCTCATAACATTTAGGTCAGCTGCTGAGCTGACCACTGTTTTCTTTATAACTACACAGCTTGTGGCTTAATTTTGAGACGTTGATTCAAGGCAAGATCATCACAAAAGCCTCATTCATTGAAACATCTATTTTCTTGTGAAATCTGAGGCACAATACTATGAAAAGGTTGCTGCAATATATGTTTTGCTTCCTATAAGCCAGATTTTTTTGTATTCAGCAGTCCTTATGAATCAACTTTGTCATTAGGTGAATTTTGCCAAAACTCGATGAATAAATCAGAAACTATCTGACACACAACTGACAAATTTGCAGTGTTTTTATAAGGAATACATAATTTTCTGTGCAAATTCAGTCAGTGGGGTCATGGTCAGAGTTCAAAAGAACTTTTATCTGAGTTGCTTTTAAACTGACATTGGATGAATGAACCAGACATTCATTCCTTCCTGAGTCTATTTTTTGGTCTTGAAGTGAAAGCGTGCCCTGCAGGTTCTTTAACTATGAAAGTTCAGAGAGAAGGAGCAGTAACGTATGGAAATTCATTGTTCTTTTAATGGCTGTTTGCCACAGGGATTGTAGTTATTTGAAACTGGCAGTGGAGCAAAACATCTGTGCACTTGTAACAATAAAAGTGATTACACCTCTTCTCCCGTGGGGCAACAAACCCAGCAAACTCTCATAATTTGTCACAAAAGCAGTGACCTTTGAGCAGAATATTGGCTAATTCGGTGTGCAAAACATTTTTCTGCCCTTTCTCAAAGGGAAAATGTTCTCAAGCTAACACATCCTGGGTTTTATGCAACACCAATCTACTGAAGTGACTGTCAGATTTCTGTGGTATTAAATTTGAAAGTGTGCTTTAGGCTTTACACACAGATTTGTTTGATATTTTTATTCCGAAGAAAGGAAGTAGTTCTTGAGTTGCAGTGTTGCATCAGGGAGTCGACCAGGGTAATCTGTAAGTAATTTGTCAGAACTAAAAGTATATTTAAATTTATTTAAAACAATTGAAAGCTGTATGAACCACAGTGTACCACTCCTAATGCATTTAGTGGTTCAGTGATGGCATATTCTCAAATTCTGTTGAACGTATTGTTGAGAATAAATAATTCTCTGTTTTTCCTCTATCTCTTTTAGCTAGCTGCTAAGTAGTTTAGTAGTTTAGCTAAAGCTAAAGGATTTGACATATTAGGAAACACCCTCAAAGCTAAGGTTAGAGGATATGAAACACTAGGGAACGCCCGTAGTAGCTTAGATAGAGGCTAACAAAGGAGATCACAAACTCTTCTCGGGTGCCATTTTGTCTTGCTAACTCCTAAAGGTAGCATGAGAAATGGACCAGCTGTATTTTGGTATTAATAAATGGAATTCATGAATTCAACTTAATGACTCTTCTTCAACCTCAGACATCAAGGACTCAGCATAGAGAACGGATAAATTCTCCACCGTATCTCCAATTTCATTTTCGCAGAACATATTTGAGTTATTCAAAATAAAACACAACTTGGAAAGGTGAAATGCCTACCCACAATGGCTCTTCATATATTACTGACTGGCAAAATAATATGAAACTTAGCTGTGCCATTCATTTTCCTTGGCGCTGATTGGCTCAGAGAAAAACTAGCAACCATGGATGTTAGCTTCTATAGTGGCAGGGTGTTTTCCACTTTGTGTATTGATGCATATTAAGGTATGCTTGGTGTTGGAAGATTTAAAATAGGCAGTGATGACTGTTTTTGGAGGATGTCTCAAGTATTTGGGAACTTCAGCCGTTCACAGGTGGCTGTGCTCCACAACCCCTAGCTAATCGTTACCTGCTAACAATGCCAAAGTGAGCGTTAGCGTTCCGAGTTCCCACTATAGCATTGAGTAAGTTAATCTATCTTGCCAAATCCTTCTGATACACAACATGAACATGTTTTGGTCATTGTTGGTTTTATTGACTGATGCAATCATTTAGTGTCCACCTAGAACATAAAAATTATACTTAATTTTCTGTACCCTGAACGTTGTATCAAAATATCTCAATATCTCTGCTGCATGTCATATGAACCAGAGAAGTCAAGTTTTCTAAAAAATAAAATAAAATAAATCCAGCCACAGCGATTATCAGTAGCCTTCCATGTCAGCCACGCTCTCGGATCTGTTGCATCCGAGTTCCTGCTCTCCTCTGTGTGAGCTCACTCTGCAGCCCACTTACGTTTCACATGGTCCTTTAACAGTTTAGACCTATTGTTTGCGTGACAATGGCGTCTCTGTGACTGAAAGGAGAGAAACAGTGCTTCCACAGGAGCTGTGACTGAATTCCATAAATTCCAATGTAAATAATGGATCGCAGTTTTCTTCTTGCTGCAGGGGGGGGTCGAACGTGAACTTGAGTCATTGACGAGAAATAAAGTGACAGTGAAACGTTAAATGTGAAATGGTGAGGTGAGGTGGGGGAGGGTGTTGACTGCTAAGAATAGAAAGGAGGTATAAATATAAAGAGCATCAGTAAAACAACTAAAGAACGAACCAAGAGGAGGATAATTGAGGCAAAACATCCTCACTTCTCTAATGATACGTTCTGTTACCTATAAACCTACAAACCAGCTTCCTGTCTCCCTTTGTCCTCTAATCTTTTCGGAAATAGTTCCAGGATGTCCTCGCAGAACGGGGATAATTACAGATGCGTTACGAGAAACAATTTGTGCACAATAATTAAGCAGATTTTATTGAACTCAGAGTTAGTTAACCGGGTTTGCCCGTTTAGACGAGTAAATCTCAGGGCAGTCTTCAAACTTCTGAGTTTATTTTGGGTTTGCCGCAGTGACCTCCCTGTCTTCGCTAAGTTTCCTTCGGATCGAGCTACGGCAGGCTGTTCTGACACATAATTAACCTACTCTACTACCTTTTCAGTGCTGTTCAGTCCAGGGAACGCTTCTTTTTATTTACAGAGCACAAAGTTACAACGAAGGTTATCCCACGAGGTTTAAAAAGAAGAAGAAGAAAAACAACCCAGATTCAACCGCTTTGATTTATATAGGTCCAGTTTGTGGACACTCAATCTAACGCTGTCAAGTTCTGATTTTAATGCCAGTACAACCTAATTGTTATTCAGTCAAGTCATATTCAGTGCATAATATATTACCAATGCCCCAAAGATGTCTGTCCAAGTAAATGTTATGTCAAAGCATTTCCTTAAATTTTTTTCTCTCCTGAGCTTTTCTTTTTCTTTTTTTTTTTTGGCGCGGTGGTGAAACAGGAAAGAGTAACATTTCACTTTCAACAGGGAGATGTTTCTAGCAAAGCTAAACTCAGGCTGAGTGGTTGACAGCCTCTCTCTACTTTTTTTCTGCCGATAAAAGAAATCTGCCTGACCAAAATGACCAATTACATAGAAATTAAATGTACTGTGTCAAGAGTGTGCTAACTTTTGACCATTTTAAGATTGACACAATTGGCATTAGAAAAAAGAACTGACAGTTGTCTAGGTTAAAAGTACATAGCGGATACCCATAATTTCATAAATATTATTTCAGATTGATGTCGTTTTCTACAAAAATAAAATAAAATAAAATCACTGTTACCCTTCAGGCGTTCCGTGCTCTCGTCGCATTTCAGCAGATTCTTCATATATCTACCGTAAAATAAATATCGTGCTTTTCTGCAAAGCGGTTTTGACAAAGAGACTCTTACATCTTGCAGATGTAATAAATTATATCCACCTCTTTTTCAAAGTTAATAGTTGATGTCCAAAATGTTTGTAGATTTTAACTATCTGCTGTGAGTATCATGGGTTATTGCATGATAAATCGGCCTGCCACAGTCATCCCCAGCTGCTCTTATTCCCACAGGGAGGTATATGCTAATTCCTCCTCCGCATCCTGTGGTGTCCCTAAGGCCAGTTGCCCAGCTGTATATGCACACCGCACCTTTGGGATTGTAAAAGAAAAAGGACATTTTCCCAGCGCATCATGCTGAAAAGACAGTTCAGATCACATCTTTCCATAGAGTCTGTCTTGTTTGTGTCCAGTTTACAGCCAAGAATGTCTTGTGCACTCATTAAAAAAACAAACATGTTCAGATTATCAAAGTGCCTTGAAAGTATTCATACACTTTGAACTCTGTTAGTTATTTCTATGTTCTAAACACAAGTCATACTCATTGGATTTGCTGGGGAGGTTGATGGAGCTGAATACAAGCTAATGCTAAGCTAATGGAGGAAAACTTGTGTGTGATTCCAAAGATTTTCATTGCAGCAAAACATCTTTCTTTTTTCTTTTTGCGTCCTATCTCTTCCACGTCTTTAATAAAGAAATCAAGTGGATACTTACGAAATCACTGTATGCTGTGAACTTTCTTAAAATATAACGATGCGATTGTTTTCTTGGCGCCTTAGGTGGAATATCGACGGTTCCCTGTAGTTATTTGTTGTTTTGTTTTGTACATTTTCCTGTCAGTTGAACAGATGACTATTCATTTTGTTTTCTTGGAGGTGATTTCTCTGCGTAAGCATCGCTTTAATGTCAACAGCAGATGTGGGCCTTTCAAATTGTAATCCTGATTTTGACCCTTTGACACGCTGAGCACATGGCCTTGCAGTGCACATGTTTGCTCCGTCTCTGTGTGTGTGTGTGTGTGTGTGTGTGTTTGTGTGTGTGCGTGTGTGTGTGTGCGTGTGTGTGTGTGTGTGTTGGCACTGCATAGATCCAGGTGTAGATTGTTGCCGTGGAGCTGATCGGACGTATTGATTGGTAGATCAACAGGTACGAGGGAAACTAAGCGACGTTATTTTAAGCTCTGAGCCTTTAGAGGGAATGACTCTTTAAACGTCACTTTCCTCACAACACTGCAAACTGATGAACGTTCTGCTGTCAAGAAAACGTATCACTTTTAAGGAGAAAAAAATAAACTCTTCTGAATCTGAGGGGGACACTAGTGATGTGACAGAGTGTGTGATGACCTTTAAGACTTGGAGTCATAAATAAGTTAAGTTTTCCACATCACATTAACATTATTCAATTACATTTCATTACGGCCACGCTGCTAAATATAGCTGCAAGCAGCGATGAGCGTCTCCAGCAGCTCGGCAGAGCACAGTCGTCATGGTAACTTGATCTTACAACACTGAGAGCGGCTGGGCTCTAGTAGGAGCGTGATTTTAGCGTGCTGCACCTTTGAGTATCGGAAAATAACTCCAGGCCTAAAATAAATAATAAGTCCAGACCTAAATCAGAGTCAGAATTTGATTTCAGTCTGATGAATACACATTTCTGCCACACTTTTCAGATCTGATTTGGAACCATTTTTAAAACTATGTATTTTTGGTACATATTTTTCACCGGTATGTGCTACTTATTACATAAAATCCCAACAAAAGGCATCAAATTTTATGGTTGCGTCATGAAAAAACTAACAAAAAACAAAAAAAACAAATCAAGGTGTATTAATACACACACCTCTTTTAATTTGTGAGATTTAGTCTTTCACCTGAAATTCATCTTGCTTGGATTTTTGACTCGGAGCCAGATCAGGATTTTGGTGAGAGATGACATTCGACATGCTTTGAAACATCATCAATTAAAAGCTATTTTGTGAACTCAAGTTTATTGTGAAAACCTGTTTTTCCTAAAACAGGATTGTACACAGCTTTCTAGCACATTTTGATTCATAATCGCACTTGGATAAAAAAAAAAAACCGTTAGACATCTCTCTTTGCTCTTCTCATGTGTTTGCTTAATTAGCACCATCTCTCTCATCTTCCCCGCTCTCTATTTTCCTCCTTGTTTGTCCTCCTTATTCTTTTAGCCGCAGAAGAAAGAAGTTTTGCCCCCACTCCTCTTCCGCCTCCTCCAATTGAAGTGTCTGTTTGTCTCCTGCCAACGCTGTCACACTGACTCCTCTGTTCTCATTTTGTCTCCAGCCTTGTATAATGAGCTCTGCTCGGGACAGGACATTCTGCAATTTGGCCTTTAGTCAGGGGAGGGGCCGAGTGGGTGTCCGACGCATGAATTAGAGGATGAAGACGACGCAGCAGGGATAGATGGCAGCAATTTGGCTCAAGGCACGAGTTTCTAGTTAGTTGTTTTGAGCTTTTTAAATTTTTTTTTATTTTTATGTTTGCACGATTGCACGATTCAACCAATCTGATCTTAGAGGTGAATAACTTTTCATTGACTTTTGATTAGCTGGGTTCAGTTTGATGTTGAAAACCAGCAAAAATACCTGTAAACTTTGAAGATGTTTGCACATTTCCACAACATTTTGACGCTGCATGTGCAAAAGTCATTCTACACCTAGTGCTAAGGTTCTCTATTCAGATGTGACAGTTTAAAACACTTTTTAGCTGCTCTTGGATTATTTTTCAAGAGCAAAAACTAGAAGATTTAAGATTTTAGTTGGACAAATATTGGAATATTCGAAGGATATTATTTCACGTAATATGTTCAGAGTTAATGTAAACTATATGGAATTGTGTATTTTTATGTAAACCAACTTTATTTCACTTCATGGATTATTTGTTTGGGAGAAAAAAAAACGTTGCAGCAGTTTAATCTCAAATGGTTCTCAATTGTTGATGTAGGATGGATTGTACAACTACATGTTAACCACAAGGGGGCAGTGTTGGCACGGCTCTGATTTGGCATTTAAGCTTCCCTTAGAAAAATGTGGGGACATTTAAACACATTTTGTCTCCTATAACATTTCATAAAGGATCCTTTTCCATTCCTGCCTAGAACAGAGCTTACCCCTTTGATGGATTAAAGTATTGTGACAAAGGTGGCTATGGAAAAGTGTTGATTTTGCATAAAGCATTCAGCCTTTTTAATGTTGGATACATTTGCAATCATTTTCCTTCTCATAGACAAAGAGATGGCCAGTTTTCTGTGTCATGGCGGAGTACATCTGATCAGTTCCTGCATTTTAAAAGCTCATGATGCCATGAGCTGAAACCAAGTTTCCAGGGTCTTATAAGAGGGCAGCAGGCCGATAGAATCACCAATATGAGGTACGCTTAATTATCCAATGTGCCAAGCCAGAATATTTCTAGTTAAAGTCCAACCAGCTCTACAAATTTACACGGGATTGTAGGACATGAAGCGCTTGCTCCAAAACAGCCTGTTGCTGTACACATTATGTCTAATACTTTGATAATTATCTTTGGAGATTTTTTTTTTTTTACATTATTCTGCTCAAAGTTTATGGTAACAAAATCGCCTTAGTTTCGTGGCCGTCCTTGTTTGTTATAGTATTAAGTATTAAGTAAGTGAGACTGACATTAAACCTGGTTAGTTTAGATGAGAAGCTATTGTCTTTATTATTTTACGTCGGTCTCACTTGAACGTTGCGTTCTCTTGTTTTTCCGATTCCGAAGAGTAGCTAAGACAAAAGTACCTGTGGCTGTCCCATTAATTTACTGGAGTCACTGATTATGGTGGCAGTAATTTTGGTGGCAATGGGAAACAACAACAACAACAAAAAAAAAATCAAAAACTTTGGCAATGACTTCTATTAAATTCATCATGTCCACTGTGTACTCAGCTCTTCATTCAGAAAATGATCGGTGCTGGAATAAAGGTGACTCGGCTCTATTGACATTTTTATTTGCTGCATAAATCAAGTGTCTGATGAGGAGGGGCAGAAAGAAAGAAAGAAAGAAAGAAAGAAAGAAAGAAAGAAAGAAAGAAAGAAAGAAAGAAAGAAAGAAAGAAAAAACATCTCGACAGTCCGCTGCTGCTGTACACACACATTAACTAAACTTGTATGTTCAAACTCAAGCCCTGAATGAGAATTTTCCAATAAAACTAACCCCTCATGTCTTGAAAAGGTTGGATCGACGTGACTCTGCTGCTCTGGTCTGCACTTCAGATGCAATTCTGTGTGACTGCTAACCTGTAAAAAAAAAAAAAAAAAAGAAGAAAAAAAGACAATAGCGTTGGCTGTGTTAGAAATCAATGCGACTCTCTTTGTGCTTTTGTTTGCTCTGAAACAGGAGCCAGGCTCCGCTTTCAATCAGTTGTGCGTCTACGATTGTAAACAACTTAGAAAAGTTCCAAGTTATTGAAGTTCTATGCTGGGATTCAACCATTTGCCTCGGCGTCTATTGTACACCCAACATGTGGAAATATTTGCCCGTGAAACAGAGGCAAAACTAAAACAGCATTACAATACAACCGCCCTGTGTCATCTCATTAGAGCTGTGTCTAAACATGCGGAGTGAAAGGAGATTTTGTCTTTTGGTTTTGTTTCATTTCACAGTGCAGTCCGCTTGCTTCATAGATTAAATGTGCCCTAAGTACAACAGTCTTTCATGAAAGGCTTACAGGCAAACATTCATAATGAATGAAGGTAAATAGGGACACTATACCAGCTGGTCTAGTATGTGCCTTTTTGCCTTTTTCTCCTTCTTTTTTGTTTGTCGCCATGTGGATTTCACCCTTCTGTCCTCGGTTCTGCTCCAAAGGTAAGACATTTTGTTTTTATTTGCGATTTCTCTCAGGTCTCCTCAAAAATCTCTTTTGCTTACTTACTCAAAATGATCTACTTTGCGACTTCAGCCGAGTCATTTTTGTCTCACGTGCTGCGATACGTCCGTCGGCTCCACGAATGCCCATAATGTTCTGGTTTTAGTGCTTTTTAATGGCCTGTGCTGATTAGGACAGTTATGTCTTCATACCTTCCTGCAGAACAAAAGCGTATCTGATAGAGCGGATCTACTGAGATCTACTAAATGCTGGCAGAACTACAGGATGATTGCCGTTTATGGTCAGGGGATTCATTTAAGGACTCCACATCTATAATTTTGTCAGGGCAAAACCACATCACTTGGACTTCGCTGAGCAACATAAGCCCTTGTTTATGCTGCGGTTGGATCAGTTAAACTCCAAATAGAAGACGAAGAAGAAAAAAAAAAAATAAGCGGGTTGCAAATATAAAATGACTGTTTACAACTTGATCTTCATTGTCCTTAACAGCAGATTTTCTGACAGTCACTGCTTAGTTTCCTGCTTTTGGTCGTGACATTTCTCATAGTTCTCTTTATCTGCTATTTATTCGAATTTGAGTTTTAATGCTGCATTTAGTTCCACAATTATTTTCAATCGCTGCTGCTGCTGAACTTAAACTGGATTTGTCCCTATCTACCCGTTCATGAGTCACACTATAATTTTGTGCAATTTGTTGGACTCTTTTGAAAGTCTGTATTTATTTATTACCCATCCGAAAAACAACAGTCAACTTTTATGGTTTACATAAGTCACAAGTAACTGCATTATTTTCTAGGCCATTGTTTTGTGTGCATGTTTCAACTGTCTTGAAAGTCTCTCAACTTTTACTTTATAAAACCAAATAAGAAACTGAAGGGAAGGGAGTTTTATGCAGTCCCCGCAGTCAGTGGAGAACGCAGGTTTCAAGAAGGTGAAAGGTGGCCGTGTTTTCTCAGGGGCGGGGGGAGACTGTCTGGGCACAATGCTGAACTTCTTAACTCACCTTTTTACGTCTCAGTCTCAGCATCAAGCGAGTTGCCTCACATTTTGCGCTCGCAATGCGTGCACTGCCTTTTCAGCTGAAAGCATTCACGTGCTTGAATAAACTGGTGAGTTTTTAGATGCTGCCATGCTGTTTTTACTGTCTGACAACATAGACAATATTATTTCCAACATTCAAAGACACAGGAACATTTTGCTCTTGTTTGTCCAAGTTCTCATTAGGAAAGTGTTTAATTATCTGCATTTTAGGAAATGATTGCAAACGGTTTTGCATCTTATACTACCATAAGTTTTCAGTTTTATCTAGCTTGGACTGCGATCAACTCTACCTTCCCTTTTCATCGTTCCTTTCCTCACTAACTAGCACCTTTGTTTTCAAGCCAGCAGCAGTACGGTATCAGCACGCAAACTATTCGTGACCCTGACACTCTGCTCTGGCTGTCTGTAAACTCTCAGCCTAACAGAAACCCATTGTAGGTAGAAATTCCCACAGAGGCCGACATGCAAATAGTTGGGAAAATGTAGACCAGTCATTTCATTAAAAGCAGCTACAATCATTCTCATTGTAGAAACTCCTCGCGAAATTTCAGGTAAAGGGAGCATTAAAAAATTATAGTGAGACCATAATCAGTCATCTTTAAGCTTTTTCCACCTCCAATGATTTGTACCTTGTGCAGTTCAGCTGAAAAACAAACACATTTTCCTGATAGAATTTAAAAGCTGCATCAGCCTGATTGATGCACAATTGCCTAATTGTGAAAAAACTAATACTTTGTTTTGCATATCCTGACTGAGTCCTGCACTTGGACTATGTCTTTCCAAAAACAAAAAACCAACAAACACAAGTGACTTGAAAGGTTCTTTTGTAAACAAGAGTTATAGCCTTTTATAGACACCTGTAGGTTTTGTGCTACAACAACTGACTGTTCATGTTTCACCTGCATTGACAAAAAGTTTAGTGCCAACTTTAGAAAGGTGAACCCAACCAAACCACCAAAAAGTTCTGTGGGCATGATGTTTTGTTTTTGTGCTGTTTTTTTTTTTTTTTTTTTGCCAGAAGCAGGGAGACTTTATTATTGTCTTTATTCATGGTTAAATGACGGGCAAGCCTCCGGTCAATAGGTGGCAGCAGTGTTCGAATTAACTAGCAGGTTGCCCGTTCAAGCTAGTAGAAGTAGTAGCAGGCCACACGGACATACCGGTGCAAACAGAGGTGATGGCGGAGGATACAAGCGCGGATGTTTTGAAACGTGTCTACCTCCATAGAGCAGAGATGGAGAAGTTTGTGACTGTGAAAAGCAAAACGGCGATAGAGGTTGGTAAACAACTGATAGACAACATGTCTTAATGTATTTAGGTGCTGAGCTAAAATCATGGGAGGGTTTCTCTAGCTCTCGTTTAACTCTGGAAATGGTCTTCAACTGATAGAAGGCCAACTTTGTATTTGTCTTTGTGTGTGTGTGAAGGTTCAGGTCTGAGTCCATCACTACACCCAGATTTTGGGCCTGATTGGTTGTTTGTTGTCTGTAATAGTTGAAGCTGTGGGCTGACTCTTGATTGCTCCCATTTATATCCAAATATAATAACTTCACTTTTGTTTCTGTTCAGCTGAAAAAAGTTACAGTCCATACATTGATTTGTACTAAGCAGCTCAGCACTTGGATGAATTTGTGGTCACCTGCTGAGATTATAATGCAAATATGTGTATTATTTGCATAGTTATGGTAGATAAAAGGGACCCCAAGGACTGGGGTATCAGTCCTTGGGGTCCCACCTTGGGGTATCCCACAAGTGACTTCTGTTCGCTCTGATGAGAAGTCACCTATGACAGCTTAGCTTTTTTCATTTTTAACAGATTCACTATCGCTGATGGCAGATGTGCTCACAGGACTGAATACTGAAATTGGTTTATGTGTTGTAATAACATTTTCCTTCTCAAAGATGTGTTTGTTTTCTGAAAAATTCTAAATTAGAAATCCCACATTAACCGTAGGAAAAAACAAATCACGTCAATTTGTATTTCTCAAATTCCTAGACCTTTAACAGACCTTTGTACAATTTTGAAAGACCGTGCAAATCTAGTTTGTTGTCAGCTGACAACATTCCAATATGCCTTTTGAGATCAACTCTTAACCTCATTATTTGTATTTATTTGACTTTGCTTTTCTGGTCTTTTTTTCCCCTCCCCACCAAAAGAACAATAGAAGCATATCTTGTGGGTGTCTTATGACCCAAGTGGCAGAAAGTTGACGCACAAAATGTTTCATATTTCGTTTGCTTCTCTACATGAGGCTCTAGAGGCAAATTTTGCTGATGCATAAATCTTAATGGACATTCTGACTGCTCTTGGTGGACGCTGAGGCAAAGAGCCCAGCCTCCGTCAGAGACTCACAGACACACTACTGTGTTATGTCGCTGGAGGTTTATGGGCTGAGGTAATGACAGAAACTGTGCACAGAAGGCGGTGTTATGGTTCCCTCTGCGCGCAGTAGCAACAAGCGTCGCGATGAACAATTGAGCAGCCACGGAAGGAAGGAAATCTAATGTCGATGGGAGCAGAGGAGAGGGAGACTTTTTGATTAGGTACAATCAGCAGATATATGCATGGTAGGAACTGTGCAAATGTTGATTACAAAAGTTTCATTTCAACTTGTTTTTCCACATGTGTACGTAGTGCAGCTGTAGTCACAGGAGAATCAAGTTGCCTGGAGACCTTTACCTTTTACATGCTTGTCTACAGTTTTCTTTCTAATCTTGAGGGACAACTCTCTCTTTAATTTCCTGTGGCCCATGTTCATTGTGGTACCTTGTCACCAAGCAACACAGTGACTACTCGTAACCTTTTAAGTAGGCAGATTCACTGTATGCATGCTTGAGGACTCCTGCAATGCTGATTGGAGGACACACCTTAGTTCAACATATCCGAGAGGTCAAATTATGATCGATAGTTTTTGTCCAGGTCTGTTCCATAAGTTTTTCTTTTTAAATCATTCTGTTCAGCATGTGATTTTCATTGGTTAATTTTCAGTAAGGTTTTATTTCAAGTTATTTTAGTGGGCTTTTTGGTCATTAACCGAGGGGCACCAACAATTTTGTCCACGTTTATATGTTTTTTTTTTTGTTTTTTTTATGCAATATTATCAGCCAACCACTTGAGAGGTCTGTGTTGGTCAACCTCATCAACACAACATTGTAACTCAGTTCCTTTCTTACTTCAGAATATGAACTTTAAACCCTGGGAATGTGACATGACGACTTTAAATGATAGTCTGATGTTCTGTTCCTCTTTGGATTAGAGTGGCTGGTCTGCTGCCTAAGATCTCTCTCTCTTTCGCTCTAAAATTTGCATCTTCAGCTTGTTTCTAAAAGATCAACCTGTAGAGTTGAGTCACTTTTGCTTTTCCATTGAAAATTTAAGGCAGCAAAAGTGAGAAAAGTGGAAATGTAGTCTCAAAAACAAATATAATTCATAAGATTCAGATTGAAAATCTGATAAGATGAACACCTCTCAGCCTTTGATGCACATTGTTTTTCCCTTGTTGGACTATGCTCTGCCCTCCTGACACTTTTCCTCAGACCCCGCTGTGATTGGCTGCGGGACGCTCTTTACAATGTATTTACATGTGCTGCGAGAAGGCGGTCACTCCCATTCTTCCTTTCTTGCCCGGGGAGGCAAACTAAAGTGGACAGAGTCTAAACTCAGGAGTGGAACTTCAGACTGGATTAGGAGTCACTTAAAGTAGGGTGTGGTGATTCCTCTTAAGATTCCGTCTTGTACGCTGCACCGGATGATTTCTTCCACCTGTGAGCCTGTTATTGGTCAGTTTGGCTGTTGGAGAAAACGACGACGTGCCGGCGTCTGGAGCCAGTCACGGCAACTCCGTTCCAGATAAGCCCTTATCTTTTGCGCCTTTTGCAGATGTCCCAAAAGTTTTGTCTGTTGTTCTCAGCCACATAGCACGCTCTCTCCTCCCCTGCTTTACACACACTCAGAGTCACAAGAGGTGAGGGGGAATGTGCTTTTAGAAGTACAGAAGTTTGCAACAAGTGGATCCTTTCACTCCTTAATGAAACTGAGGGACTAGTCTTGTCCGACTTTCTATAAAATTCCTTCGGAGCACTCTTACTTTGGGAACGGGAGCAGCTTTCCTGTCTTTCAGGATACCAGCTCACACAGCATTCCCGGACATCATGCCTTTGGGATCCCACTGTGGGAAACGCTGAGGGGGAGAGTGCTCAGAGCCCGTGGGACTGGTCTCAGTGGATGCTGGATGGGTTTTAAATTTTCTTTTTTAGCAGTAGGAAATCGTTTCACAGCGGAGTGGATATCAACATACAACACGACCCATGAGGACTCTTGAGTAGACGGGGAAATTCTGCAAGAGGATCCTGAAGGAAAAGTTTGCGATAAACTCAGCTTGACTGCACTCGCAAGAACTTGGCTTGGCTTTTATCTGCACCGATAAAAAACAAAAACAAAACAAAACTACAAAAACACAAACAAGAGGACTTGTTTTCCAGCCCAGCTGGTTTCGCTTCGAGATTGACAGCATGGCCGGGGTCACCAGGAAGGGATCCGGGAGACCCTCGTACTACTACAGATTCCTGGGCAAATCCCGACTGCAGCGTCAGCGAAGCCGGTCCCGCAGTCGCACCAGGCCGTCTGCCAACAAGGGTAATAAAACACTGCTGCTTAAAAAGCCACTGAGGAGCAGTTTGAGCCTCGCATACAGCTGCTGCCTCAGGAATATGACAAAATACAGCTGCTGTTTGGCCAAAAACAAGATGCTTTGACCTTTCCTGGCAGTGTGTTTGTTCCTGATTCACATTAGGTTTGTTTGTCAGAGTATAAAACGAGAATATACCCTGTTGAGGCATGGAACTAAATAGAGGCATTTCTCTTTTTCTTTT
>NW_015114125.1:0-940 GCF_001443285.1 Poecilia latipinna
TATATATATATACACACACACACACACACACACACACACACACACACTTTTCTCCAATGAATATTTATCAAGTGTTATGATTAGAAGGTTAAGTTTCTTTTACTTTGTTTTGGTGAGGTTGTAGACTTGACAGAAGACAATTGATAACATAGGAACAACTATATATCCCTTTTAACAGGTTACACTTGATTCAAAGTGCATGAAGTTTGTGCTCAGCTGGGAAAGGCCTGTGGATCACATGGTGGGACTTCTGCTTCAAACTGCTCACTACAGTATACCATTGCCTCTGTCATGCACCAGTTCACTGCAGACTGGTACCAGTTCACTGCAGACTGGCACCAGTTCACTGCAGATTGACACCAGTTCACTGCAGACTGGCACCCGCCAAGGACCGTACATGGATGTCTTCTTAAGTTGTAAACCCTGACTACATACTGTTGAAATAAAATTGATATGCTTTTGTAAATACATTTTCTCTATCAATGACTAAATTAACTGTTTGTGTAATGTAGTAACCATGTAGTGTTTAATATAATTATTAAATAGATGTTTTAAAGAAACAGCCACAAACCTTATGCCTTTGATCCACAATAGCAGCTTTAATTTTAGCATTTCCTCTCCTCCACATACTTCGTTGCCAGATGTGTAAGATTTACAAAAAAAGCAATTTAAATGTAAAAGTTGCACATATGTAGATTACTCAAGAGAAGCTATTAACAATAGTTTTTTACAGAACTCTACACAACATCAATTCATTTATTAATAGATACACAAAGATTTCATTTCTAACACAGCTGCTAGCAGTATTGAGTGTCCATCCAAGAAGTGTGACTTGAAGGAGCAGGGAGGCTCTGTACTGGTTTCTCCTTTTAAATGTAGAGGCCCATGATAGTTTGACGTTAGGCAGCAGATGTCCCACAGCTGATTGACTGAACCTGCC
>NW_015114125.1:4258-8642 GCF_001443285.1 Poecilia latipinna
TACATAATGTTGAAATAAAATTGATATGCCTTTTGTAAATAAGAAGAAACGGCCACAAACCTTATATCTTTGTTCCACAATGGCTCCTCCACATACTTTGTTGCCAGATGTGTAAAATTTACAAAAAGAAGTCATTTAAATGTAAAAGTTGCACATATGTAGATTACTCAAGAGAAGCTATATACAATAGTTTTTGCAGAACTCTACATAACATCAATTAATTTATTAACAGATACATATAGATATTAATTACAGGATAGATACACAAAAATTTCATTTCTAACAGCTACTTGCAGTAGTGAGTGTTCATCCAAGAAGTGTGACTTGCAGGAGCAGGGAGGCTCTGACTGGTTTCTCCTTTTAAATCAAGAAGCCCATGATAGTTTGACTAGGCAGCAGATGTCCCACAGCTGATTGACTGAACCTGCCATGGACAGAGGAACAGGACCATCCCAGATATGGCAGGTTGTCAGGTCGGCTACTGTTGAGAAAGAAGAACAAAACAAGAGGAGAAATTATGAATCACATCAGAATATGTAAATTATTTGGCAGATAGTGCTTAAGTCAATATTTAAAATGCTTTTCTAAACAACAGTGTTGGAAGATGTCAGTGATTTTACATTAATACAGAGAGTGAACCTCTAAACGTTACAGCACTAACAGACAGCAGTGTATATTTTCCCAACTGTGGCTAAAGCTTCTGCTAGCTGGTTTACGATGCGATCGGACACAGTTTATTTTATACACAATTAGAGAATGATGAATTGACAATGAGTAATAATGGCTACTTAACACTTAAATGCAGTTGTTATTAACCTTACCTTTCATTATATCCTTAAGACAATGAGTATCCGTGAATTTTTCAGTCAGGTTTCCCGAGGCAAAATCACACCGGAAGTAAAGATACTCCTCTTCGAATCATAACAGCCATTGTCTGACGTCACTGTGAAAAGGGTCTATTCTCTTTAACTGCCAAGAAACATTGATTCACACAACGGTTCACGTTTCTCATCAGACTGTGGTACTAACTTCCAAGGTGCCGAACGAGAACTCAGGGAGGCATTTGCAGCCATGGAAGCACAACTGAAAGATCAACTGATAGAAGACCAGACTGACTTTAAATTCAACCCACCGAGTTCTCCCCACTTTGGTGGAGCATGGGAACGGGAAATACGCTCAATTAAATCTGGCCTCCAAGTTGCAGTTGGCAATCAATCAGTTTCAGAAGATGTTCTCTACACGATTCTCTGAGGGAATCTTAAATCCAAAGCCACTAGGGTACGTGTCAGCTGATGTAGCCGATTTGGACCCCATCACTCCAAACATCCTCCTGATGGGGCGGCAGGATGCCGCTCTGCCTCCAGTGACCTATGCTACCAGTATCAGGCACCGTAGATGGCGACACTGTCAGGCACTAGAGGATGAGTTTTGGCTCCAATTCACAAAGAACTACTTGCCGAACCTCCAGACCCGTCAGAAGTGGCAAACATCATCGAAGAGCATCACTGTGGACTCTGTTGTGCTAATCATTGACCCATCACTTCCAAGAGCTCAATGGCCCATCGGGAAAAGTGTCGAGACTGTTACTAGTCCAAATGGATGCGTTAGAACAGCAGAAGTCAAGGTCAAAGACAAAGTCTACATGGCCCGCTGGTTGGTGCCATCGACCAGGGAACGAGCTCCACTCGGTTTGTTCAACTCAAAAACAGCAGTGTTATTAATTCTTCAAGTAGTTCGAGGTGGTCAGTTAAGAAAATCCAGCAACAGAGGTCAAAATCCTCAACAAGCAGAGCTGCTCAGCCGCTCTGTGTTGGATTTGTGACTCGATCAAGATCAATATTCAAGCACCAACTCGATACAAAAACTATTTTTGAGTTGGTTAACAAGTAAATGTCACTTGCAATAAAGTTATTTTCTAATAAAATGCATTTTCTATTAGAAAAACTTATTACAATGTAGGTTGGCCATTTGCTCACATTCGGTAAAATTCAGTAAATGCATTAAAATATGGATTTATGTTTAAAAATTAATATGAGAGAGAAAATATTAAATGAATTTCTGCTCTTATCGGCTGCTTGTTGATGAAGTCGGTGCATATTTTATTGGACAGATTCTTAAAATATTAATATAATTCTGTTTCTAATAACTAAGAATCTCCTTTTTCTGCAGTGAAACATCTAATTCTGATAATTAATTGGTGTGTGATCAATATCTCTGAAAAATATGATGCATTATACAACAATATCAACTGTATGCATGCAATGTGGGTGTCTAATTTAGCTCATTGTCAATATTTGTGATATTTAAAGATTTTATAGGATCCAGCTACTAATATAATAGTGAAAATGCTTCTCATATATTTATGAGTGACAGAAAATTGGCAATAAAATTAAATGGATCACACTTTTACTTTAATTAGCTCTGTAGTCTTGGCATTTCTCTGACATTTTTCTGCTGTTATTATGTATCCTATGTTGTCTTCCAGGTGTGAGCAGGAAGTCTGCTCTCCAAAGATAACAGATTTGTCATCATAAAATGTTTAATTGTATATATTTTTTAATCAAACGTGTGGACTGCAAGAGAAATTCATACCCAAAGATTCATTAATATACAGCATATATTGAAGGATGGCTTTGATATTCAGATTGGATTCATTTTTTACAACCTTTATTGTGGTTTAAGTGAATTTCTGGGTTATATGAAGAGGAAATCTGTGAATTTAGAGCTTAAATATGGAAGCCATTTTGTTTTGTGAGCCATAGTTGTCAAAATTATGTCGCATGTGACAGTATTAGAGTGACAAATGCCACCTAATTAAACCAAAATGATTTTTCTGTCGTTTTACAGTATTTTGAGATGAAATGATCCCGAATTTAGCAGCTGACTGTTTCACTAAACCTGGCAAAGGAGATTTGTGGTTCTCACTGTGCCCTTAAAGTCTGTGAAGCAGAAACTGTGATTTAATTGCCAACGGGATGTCACTTGCCTAAAGATATTCTGCTTGCAATAAGTTTTATATAGAGCCATCTACTTTTTGTTTGTCTATCACTCAAAATCCTGATTAAATGCCATTTTGTTTCTGGTTGTAAGTGGAAAAACTGAGAAAAAAACTTTGCAGGAGAAGAATACTTCTGCAAGAAACTTTGTGTATGAAGTTGTTCTTATGCAGCAGAGGAATATGAGGGTTATGGGATGCTGCAGCAGCAGATGGTGTTGCCCCCTCCAGAGCTCTGATCTCCACATCTCCCAGCCAGTTTGGAATTGCATGAAGAGGCCGCGGCCTAAAGGAAGAAGCAGAGCAACTTCTGATTGGAACAACCTACCTGCTGAGTCCTTTGAAAAGTGCATCTGCGAGTGTTGGTGCGATTTTAAAGAACTTTTTTTGATGTTAATAAAAAATGCTGACTGATTTATGTTCCTTTTTTCATTTGTGAATATTCCCTTATCTAACTTTTAGCGGTTAAAAAAAAACCTTTGCCCTGCTCTGTATGCCATTAAATGAAAATGGGTAATTGAATTTGTTGCCTGATTAGAGCTTTTGGAGTGGTTCTTATGAAAGCTTGGGGTTATTATTTTATTCAGGGTAATTACCGGTGGCGTTCGGGTCAGAGGGATTGTCGAGCACTTTCTGTGACCTGCCGGAACACCTTTCCACAGTTTTTACACCGGTTTTAAACAACCAAAGGTACATCTGTAACTGTACATGCAGCTTTAACAACAGTTAACAGTTGTAAAAATGAAGCAGCAAAATACAATTACAAGAGTTAAACAAAAAACAAAAAAAAACATGGCAAACTTCCACATGAAACCCTTTATATCATTACATTTGTCTTAAATATATGTTAAAATTTAATTACAGAGCTGATCCACAGTAACAGAGGGCAACAGGAAAAGGGGGAGGAGCTGTCAGTTACTGGTTGCTACGGTAACCAACGTTGCGTTGCTCCAGCAGCCACTCTACTGCGCGTGCCGCCTTCTGCAGGCATCAATACATTATTCTAACTATTTAAACTATTTACAATCAGGCTAATGAAATAATTTTACAACTGGCAGCCAGGGCAGGCTGCCTCTCTTCGCCCGGCGCAACTCCAGCCAGTAGTTTTGCAGCGTCTGCAGCAGTCAGAGGTTTTATTTTTAGCACATCGCCTCTGTACCATCGTTCAAAATGCTGCATTTTTAATTTCTGCCTCAGTTAAATTTTCAACTCAGAAGAAATTTTTATTTTTTTAAAATAAATACGTACATTCCAGGAATGTACGTATTATGTTTATGTTATTTAGAGGGACTCGACAATTCTTACCGTAAACCAGGGGTGTCAAACTCATTTTGGTTTAGGGGCCGCATACAGCTTAATCTGATCTGCAGGGGGCCACACAAATAAACT